>NW_010557748.1:1261-1633 GCF_000687285.1 Phaethon lepturus | reverse complement strand
CAGGAGTTGAAAGCGACTGGGAGACGGCAGAGGCGCCTTGGAGGGTAGGTGGGAGGCGCCCACGGGTGGCCCCACGTGGGGTGGCCTGGCCTAGGCTCCTGCCTCAGACACGGGCTGAAATGGGAGAAGCCGGCGTGTTGTTGTCGGGGTGCTGCTCCTCTGGGGCAGGAGCCGGGGTGGCTGACTCCACGCGTGCCCGCAACAGGCCCTTGAGGCGGCCCAGTGAGGCGCGCCCCAATGTTTTCCCTTCTATTAGAGGCACTATGGCCATTGGGCTGCTGGGTGAGCCCCCGCCCCGTGGGGTGCCCGGCGTGTGATGGCTCTCTGGTCGCGCGCGTGCCGGTCCCTGGAAGCTCTGGTTGCAGCCCGGTG
>NW_010557748.1:696-1195 GCF_000687285.1 Phaethon lepturus | reverse complement strand
GCTCCGCGCCACGACCCGCGGTGAGTAAATTGAACGCAATTAACGTGTTTGCCTTGGTATCGAAAAGGTCTGTAAAAAGGCTGGTATTAGCCATCTGTCACGGTTAATTTTTAGCAAGCGGTGTGTAATGCTTGCAGTTGCCACAGAGTGTAAAGTGAGAAGGATTATTTTTTTTTTTTTTTGCGTTCATTAGAAATCATACCATTCGGGATCATACTGACTCCTCATATTAAAAGGCCTTCCTGAAAAAAAAAAAAAAAGGAGAAAATGCTGATGAGCCACAGTGGCAGGCCGGGGGAAGTAAACTTGCATAGCACCGGGTAAATACCAAATGCTACCTCTGCTTGTAGCAGGGACATTAGCCACACTGCTAATGAAAAATATTATGAAAATAATATACAATAAGGATCAGAGATAGCAAATAAAGCTGATACCATCTGTCTTATGGAGAGAGACTTTGATATATCATTTTAGAACAATCAATATTTTAACCACAGCC
>NW_010557748.1:0-343 GCF_000687285.1 Phaethon lepturus | reverse complement strand
CCGCTCCCCAATTCCTGTGCACCCCCAGCCTTCTTGCTAGCAGGGAAGCACAAGAAGCTGGACTGTCCTTGACTGCTTAGCAATGACTGAAAACATCAGCATGTTATCAACATACCAAATTCAAAACAGCCTCATACTAGCTTCTATGAAGAAAATTAACACTTTTTTTAGGTAACTACCCACTTCAGTTCTTATAAGAAAGCTATAGGTTTTATGGATTCCAAATGTATTCTATCATTTATCATTTGAAATCTTGAAAAACACTGCTGTAGGTAAAAGTAGTGAATATCACTACACTTTGCAGTGTAGTGATGCAACGAGCGAGGGAAGACAAGCAGCCGAC
>NW_010557747.1:7992-22187 GCF_000687285.1 Phaethon lepturus | reverse complement strand
GCTGCACCCGCAAACCCACCCCAGCGCCAGCGGCAACGCCGCTGCCCGGGGCTTTGGCGACCCAGGGCTGCCAGATGCATCCGGCGCTGCAGGCGGGGGGGGGCTTTCCAAAAAGAAAACCCAACAAAAAACCCCAACAAACCACCAACAGAATCATTTAGCGCACAAAACCCGTTTTTTCAGGGGAAGTAATGCATTCAGAGCCTGCAAACGTTACAGCCCCTGCACCGCCTGAGCATTCAAACACACAGAGGGATTTAAAACCCCCCACTACTACACTCCATTGATATTCCTTCCTGAGAAGACAATTTATCTTTGAATTATCTTTGGAGAAGCAGTCAGGTTATCCTCAGTCTGTTTTTCAGTGGCTTTCCTTGAAATACTTTTTTTGCTGAGCTTAAACACATTCTTTTGCTATTAAGGAAGAGCATTGTTCTGGGGAGATAGAGCATGGCTTTGTGCACAAGCCTTAAGCAGGTTTATTCATTTTTAATTCCATGCTCACTTATCTATGGTCTTGAAACTCAAAAACTTGTTTTCAAGCATCCGTGCAGCCTCCTGCCAGCTGTGCAGACTGGGTATCTCGGGCTGGGTGGGCTCACAGCCCACAGGGTCACTGAAGATCACCCATCCCACTCGGGCACGCTACAGGGCTTATATTAATGAGTATTTTGAGGGGAAAAAGAAAAAAAAAAAAATCCGTAGTAGAAATGCTCCTCTCCTTAGAGCCCCTGGCAGCAGCTGGAACAACTCAGCAGCATCAAAGCACTGCAAGTTTCATCAATCTGCAGTGACATATGTGAAATAGATGTGAAAATATGAATTATGAATCATGAAATATATATGAAAATATATGTGAAAAATACGTTGAAGATATGAACGCAAAAATAAATCTGTCCCGGCTACTTTTTACGCTGGCCACGTGGCAGGGCAGGAGTTAACACCCGTCACCCCTCTTACTTCGCTTGTGTTTTCACGGTCCCCAAAGAGACCAGGGGACATCTATAGACCCCAGGTCTGCCGCAGCGTATCGGTCCTAAAGAAACAGCACAAAGCTTGCAGAGACTCGCTCTGTGAGCAACAGCCACACAGCTGGTGGGGTAATGTGTGGGTATAGAAAATCCACACATCTGTTATAGCAAACCCACACATCTGGATTTTCTATACCAGACAAACAGAAGTCTCATGAACTGTCTAGACGGTGCAGCTGGGCTCTTGCAGGCTGCAGGAATTTCAATACCGCAGCAGCTGAGGCCGTGCGTGAAGGCGGGACGGGCAGGTTCATCCCGCTCCCGCCATGGCCAGCTTCCAGTCCTCACCTTTATGAATCCCCTTCTGAAAAAGAAAATCACATCTTCCCACTCCGCTTCACTTCCCAAGGTTGCGTGGCTTAGAAGCGTTTGAGACGGTGGGTACCTGAAACGGGAGATGCCCGAGCAGAGGGCAATGCCATGCCAAAGGTGTTACTTGGGAATTAGTTACCACTCCAGATTTGCAACGCAGCAGCTTTCAGCTACCGGTTTTCTACCGCTGGTCTCCACCACCAGCAGCTTCTCTGGGCAGGACGTCAAAAAGGCAGCTGGAAAAGGGATCTCGATGGCTCCAATCCTGAGCTCCTTAATTTCAATTTGAAGACAGCCCATCATTGCAATAAACAAAACAGCTTTTACACTTTCACACAGGGTACTATTAAACAGATCATATATAATGGGAGTGCAAAGCATGTGCATTACGCAACTGCTATGACTATTTTCACCACCTGCCAGCATGAAGCTCTCCAAGTCAAACAAATAATTCACTGAATTATTAAACACAGTTTCTCACCTAATTAAGGCTCCCAATTATTTAAGGCTCCCTTTGTTCGCCAGTGAAAGTGACTGAACTGGAGTCACTCAGGAAAAGAGGAAGGCATATTGTAGATAAATTAATCTTAAGAGGGTCATGTTGCTTGTTAAAAAGGTAAAAAACTTTTCTTTTTAATTACCAGTTATAACCTCAGGCTTTAAATTAAGATTAAGCTGGTTATTAAGTTACACATGCGTGCAAGAGAAGGTCATAACCAGCCCAACAGGACACCAGGCAGGCAGAGGCGAGAGTCTCACCACATCCCGCGTTGTGGGGCTATAGGAAAACGCACACCGTGGCACCGAGCCCTGGGAATATCCCAGCTGTAAACCCCGCGGCCCCTTGGCAGACAGTATCTACGAACAGTAACAGCACCAAAAGCTTCCATCAATTTTAAATGGAAACAAGAAGTAGCCTTGTAGTTATGCCTTCAGTGACTTAAGTGCCCATTAGCAATCAGACAGGTTGAAGCAGGTGAAACACCTTCCAAAGCTGGCACCTAGAATCCCTGGAAATGGGATTTGCTATTGTGTTTTCCAAGAGAGCGAAACAAAAAGGCAACACCAGACCAATGCTGACCCGCACTGCCGGGCAAGCACCATCCCGTGCCGGCGCTGTCCGGCCCTGCGCCCGTGGGACCCTTCCCCTGCAGCTCGCTAGCTTCTATTTATTACACCTGATCTTGCGTGACTTATTCTAAAGAAAAGATTCGTTACTGCAGTTATTTATTTTTTCAATCTCTACCCGCTGCAGAGCGGAACATCTCGTCTGCCAATTAAGCCAGGGCTACATCCAGACAGTTTTAATTCCGATGGATGAAAAATGGATTACTTTAGCACAACTGTGATCTTCTTTCAATAACTCACAGATCAAGCACAGCAGAGCCACCTTCCTATTCGAAAGGAGACAACGGAAATAAAAAAAACCTTCAGGAAACATAACATTTCGTACGCATGCCTGCACGAAGGCTCTTCTTTGGCTACTGAGACGCCTTGTCCTCAGCTGGGGAGCGACTGCATCCCCTGCGTCTGCTGCGGACACGGCGATGCTGCACCTGTTTGGTGACTTTCTGACACAAAGCAGCAACCAGAGTTTGTTTTTCCGCTCGCACTGTAACGCTGTCACAGGTATGGGGTAACTGATGGGTGAGCAGGCAGAGGATGCGATCCAAATTCTGGATCTGGGATGCTGGATTGCAAGGACAGCTTACACTCTCCAAATGATTTGCAAGGCAGGAAGGAAATAAAACATGGACTATTTTTCTCTAATATAAGCCTTGTGAGTCGATTTGCAGCTGGTAGTTAAGTGCTTCCTTTTCCTCCCTAAATATAGATGAAATGCTCAGCATGGAACAACTTCAACGCCTTTCACCCAACCTCTTGAGCCTCCTGCAAGCACAGCCGGGACGCACATGAAGCCTTCACGCCCCATCCACGCCTCCGTGGTACAGACATGGGCGGTGCTGGAAAATCCAGTGGGAAGGAAAAGGCCAGGAAGATTTCTTGGTCGATGGAGAGCGATGAGCACCTTCAGCCAGGCGACTATCTCCACACAACCCATTTCGGTTCAAACTACCCATGACCCCTGCCTTGGAGGTGCCCTGTGTACCCTCAGCACTGCATTTGGGTTACGGAAAATGAAATGATTACAGGGACCTTCCTAAAGCATCTGCCTTGGGCCATTTTGTGGGTGCCAGGCTCGCCCTGCCGCGCTGGAGAACACAACGCTAACCGTGACCACATTCACCGTGGAAATAATCCACCTGGTGAGACGAGGGAGGCCCCGGGCACAGGACTGTGTCCACACCATGACAGAACATCTGGATCCAGGGCATGGCCTCAGCTCTGCTTGGGGAAGTCAGGCGTATCCATAGGGCAACGGAGCTGGTGAGGGGTCTGGAGCACAAGTCCGATGAGAAGCGGTTGAGGGAGCTGGGGGTGTTCAGTCTGGAGAAGAGGAGGCTGAGGGGAGCCCTCATCGCTCTCTACAGCTACCTGAAAGGGGGTTGTGGTGAGGTGGGGGGTGGTCTCTTCTCCCAAGTAACAAGCGATAGAACGAGAAGAAAAGGCCTCAAGTTGCGCCAGGAGAGGTTTAGACTGGATATTGGGAAAAATTTCTTCACCGAGAGGGTGGTCAAGTATTGGCACAGGCTGGCCACGGGGGGAGGGGGGGGAAGGCACAGGCTGCCCAGGGAGGTGGTGGAGTCACCAGCCCTGGAGGTGTTCAAAGAAATGTGTGGATGTGGCACTTCGGGACATTGTTTAGTGGGGTTGGTGGTGTTGGGTTGACAGTTGTACTTGATGATCTCAGAGGCTCTTTCCAACCTTAATGATTCTGTGATTTACTATGGCAAAAAGGGCAGCTACTTTTCTGAGCCCACCAGCCCTTCATTTCACCCTGTGAACCGAGACCTCCAGAAAGCAAAAAGCAACAGGATTTCAGGGCTATTCCCTGTGCTACGCACGGCTCATTGACAGGGAAATCCATCCCGGCGTCGCGGGGAGGCGGCAGGGACGCTCACGCGAGCTAGCAGGACCAGAGCGAGCAGCAGCACACGATACAAACTGCGCTGAGAGACTCGCGGGTGTAAAGCAACAGGAGAACGTGGCTGGAAAACAACCCACCTGCAAAAGCAAGGCAGATATTTAAATGAATGTAGTAGGAGATAATCGGCAGGCGAGCGTTCCGACACAACGGAGCGGGTGGTAAACACACGCGTAAAGCAAACTCAAAGGGGAGCAGAGGGTTTTATTCTAGAAATTACGAAGGTGTTAACTTTCATTCAAAAAATTGTTGCTGCAAGGCAGCTGCCGCACATTCCTCCTTCTTAGGCACTTGTTATGGTCGTCTTGAGGATACATTTATTGTCACAACCCAGGAAAAGCCGCTGCCTAAGGTCTCTCTCTGGAAAATGTTACTTGAATTAACTCTTAAATTATAAAGTTGCCGCTGTCTCAATATCTCAGCCAATTAGTTCAAGAGCACTGTAATAAATTAGATTTTTTTTTGTACCATGGTGTTCATAGGATTTGCTACAAAGCAAATATAATTGCTTAAGAATTTAGCACTATTGCTAAAGAACCAAAGAGAATGGAGCCGAAACACACCGGGCACCTCTCAGGGAGAGATGGAAACCAGCATGCAGGGGGGAGCGGAAAGCTGGGAGGAGGATGCAGACAAGACAGGGAAGAGGAGCTCTCCCACCCATGGGAGCCCAGATCAAGCCAAGGGAGGGCTGCACTCGACGCTGGCTGTCCTCGCTTGTCCTTCAGGCTTAAGCAGCTGATACCCAGTTGGCCCCCAAAAAAGTGGAAACACCAGTAACTAATGGTTTTTCAGGTCACGGTGAGCGGGGCGCAGGCGTTCTCCGTGTTCCTTTTTCAGGGCTCTGTGAAGGGTAACTGGAAAACAAACATTTTGCTGTGGGCCTTCAGTTCGTGAGGCTTTTTAAGCTCTCCTGGGACAGCGCAGGAGTACCAGACCCAAAGCTCTCTGAGGCCGTGGGACACATCTCCCTTCCTGAGACTCACCGAGTGCTGAAGGCTTTCACAGGCACCTCTGCTGTAACTGCAGACAGACGCTCGGACACCACGAACCCACTGCTGGTCAGCGGGAACAAAAAAAAGGAAGAGACTTGGAAGCCTAATGGTAGATTTTTAAGACACTGCAGCACCCCAGAAATGCAACAGCTCCTATCTCTGTATCGCCCCTTGGTTTCCCAAGAAAAGAAAATTACACCAGACATACAAGCTGCAGTTTCCTCTACCTAAAATCCCTTTTTCTACCTAAATCCCTGGTCTTAAGAGACTTCAGAGCTTAAGTCCTAAACTGCTGTTCCTCAAGTAAGCAGGTGCCAATCAGTGATCCTCCATAAATCAAGGAGCAGAGGCTGCAAGCAAGAAGCATTATTTCTGACATTTCCAGACTCTTTCGTACAGGCTGGCATTTCAATATTACCATTTAAAATTATTAATATGAACATTGTTTGAACACCTCAAAACTCTGACCTAGAAGAAAACAGTGAAATAAATCACATTTCCTAATGATTTTTATTACCGTCTTCCTGCAACTCCTTAACTTTTTAAGGATACCTCTGATTTTGCAATTACTCACTACAGTTTGACTGTTCCCTGAGTACGGGTTTTCTGCAAATAATATACACTGACAAAATTTATTCTCCACTGGAGCCTGAAATTCAGAATTAAATGCAATAGAAATAAATTTATTTTTTATTAGTTATTTTAGTACCGAGTATAGATTGTTTCCAAAAGACGCCCTTTCCTAATGGCTTTGGAAAGCAAAGCAGCTGTTGAATTCCTCTTGTGCCAGTATCAATATATTCTTGTTACTAACGGTGTTATTTAAATTATGCATCAATAAGTTAGGTGGCAATCTGTTTTCTTTCTTTCCCTGGGCCCTTCACCTTAGAACGGAAAAGAATATTTTGCATTCAAGCATTTGCTCAGGCACAGTTGCCAGTAGCAACAACCAAGACTGAGACTGTAAATAAAGCAACTTTAAAGTGAGTTAAAACAAAAATAGCGCCAGGTATCCCGTTCTTCTCTGCTCCTTTACGGCTGTTCCCATAAAACTGCAAATTGCAAAAGCAAGCAACAGTTTTGTAACCAGGCAGGAGTTTTCAACAATGAGATTTTAATAATTTTCAAACATGGATTTAAAATATTTTGGAACTTTTGCAAGTTTAAGATTTTAACCAGTTATTCCCTGCGCGTGCTGTGACTCACCTCGCGTGGAAAGCCCCACAGCACCGCTCACTAAAACCAGTTCCCACTTAAGCGAGGGATGCAAGAGCACTCGTGACTTCAGCAGACACAAGCAAAGAATATGCAAAGAGCAAAATCATGACAATTAGCATAATAAATAGCTGCTCCATCAGTTGCCTTGCTAGCACATTATACATTTTTATTGTCTTTCTATTAAGCTTTTCTGAAGCTCAGAAAGCCAAATTGTACTTGATATTTTTCATACCCAGCATCTTCTAATTTTTTTTTTTTTTTTTGCATTTCACTTGTATTTCAAATCGTGTTGATGGTATTTAAGAAAGAACCCAAGAACAAAATGTTTTACACACACACAGGCTGCTGAGACATGCTTGGCCTGCGAAGCACTCCAGTAGCATAAAGGGATGCTGGACTGGTGTCAGAAGGCAGCACCACTACCTCTTCTCCATCGTTAGGATAGAGAACGCGCGTAACCGTCCTAGCTGCTTCGCTCGTCCCGCAAAACAGTTTTGCAGAAAGGCAGCTCCAGTTCAAGCAGCAAGCATCCTCTCTTAACATCCACATACCAATGTCTTTTGCCAAAATCAGTTCTTCAAAGGAAGAAAAATACATTACCTTAACTGTGGTTGAAAGGAGGGAGGTCTACAGTTCTGGTGGGTATCACAAAGATCCAGAGGAGGAAAAACACAACCCTGGCCCATTCCTGTGTAGCTTCCTTAGCAAGCTGTCTATACCACCGAGAACAGTCGTGAAAATACAGAAAGACGACAAAGCCAGCTGACCCACCTAAACTAGATTTGTTCTTGCCTTTCTCACCACGCAAAGCGAGTATGACAAAGCACAGGAGATACTGCACTGAACTCACAGAATCATTAGGGTTGGAAAAGACCTTTAATATCATCAAGTCCAATCATCAACCCAACACCACCATGTCCCCTAAACCATGTCCTGAAGTGCCACATCCACACATTTTTTGAACGCCTCCAGGGCTGGTGCCTCCACCACCTCCCTGGGCAGCCTGTGCCAATGCTTGACCACTCTCTGCTTGACCACGCTCCGCTTGACCAGCTCCTCCTGGAGCTGTTAAATGCTTCTTGCCTGGATTGCTGCAGTACTGCTGTGAGTTCTCATGACTGGCTGCAACCTGCAGTGGCTCCAGTAACTATTCCACAGTGCTCTCTGCAATACATGCCACGCTTTTTTCCCCGACCCCGCAAAAAGTATCCAGGGATAGTGTTAGTAAATTTAGTTAGTGATTTAGGATAACACTAGAGAGAAAATGTGTTGGAACAAGGCAACTGTGCAACGCTTCCAAGAAGAAGACACAGCGCCCTGGCACAGCCTCACCTTCTTGTGAGCCATCAGGAGACAGTTTGAGTGTTCATGCTCGCACGCAATTTCATAGTCGGGGATGAGGTCGGCCAGCTCCTGGACGAAGCGCACCACCTCCTCGTGCCAGGGGACGTTGGCCATGGTGAGGTTGCTGGCCGAGCTTTCACCGCAGTAGGTCACGCCCTGAGAAGAAACATGGAAAACGTGACTGTCAGCTTAACCCTTCACAGGCTCAAGGGCAGTGCTGGTACATCAGCCACAGCAAACCCTGAAAACGGTCTGTTTTGTCCCCCCTTCATACTGTGTCTTATGGAAAGGTAACAATTTTGGAGATGGAATGAAAGATTGGTCTCTCCCTCAGCGACACATCACCAAGTCACTGTGTGCCCCGGCTTCCCCAGCAGTAAAACACTGGTTAGACTTTATGCTAGAAAGTAGCTTTCAAAGCATTCAAACGGAGGTTGCTTGATAGCTCCTGAGCTACCAAGGGACCTTCGAGAAGGTCCCTTTTGAAACATGACATGCCTGGAAGAAAGTCTTGCAAACAACCAATGCAACAAGTCAGAGATAACTGACTATGAGATAACTAGAGATAACTAGTTCTAGAGATAACTGTCCTATGTGCCACAGACGTAAGGAGCTCTCCCCTTCCAAGCCAAGGCTATGATTTCTGTCCTCTAGTATCCATAGGGAAGCTCCCCCAGCTGTATAGTGCTGGCTCTCCCTGCTTCCAGCTTTAATTTAATTACAGAAGATTAAAACTGCCTATTTTAGCTGTAGATGATTGCTGTAACTGCCCAGATCAAGGCCACTCTGGCAATCAGGATGAAAAGACAGTCCCTGCACTCTGAACCCCATTTTCTGTCTTCCCCATGGTGTCCATGCAACAAGACCCACGTAACAGTAACCTGGGGCTCTATGAATACGTATACTGGAGATTTTGAGTAAAATACTGTTTTATTCACGTGATTGTTTGGATCTTGAGATCTTAATGTTCTCCCCAACATTTTATAGAAGAATTAAGATACTCCCAGTTTTGGTGTAAGGAATGGGCATTTGTAAAGCTTTATGCATCCATGCGCAGATGGGCTGGGCAAAGCCCCAGCGGGCAGTGGTGCCCAGACCCAGCACTGGCAGAGCTGTGGCTCATTAGGAGAAAGGTGTAGATGCAGATGCTGGCAGCGTAGCAGCAGCTTGAGCCCAGAGAAAAAGCGGGTTTCTTTTAAACATCCTTCCTTCCAAAGAAAAGGGGGCAAAAAGATCTGCAAGTGAGCAAATCATCCTTCTGTGCATGCACAAAGTACATGATTCTTGAGGCCACAAAGAGCAAAATCACAAAAAAATAATTAAATACTGAAAAAGTGGAACAAAGCAGAGGATGTCTGTGAACCTTGACATCTTCTGAAGACAAGTGCTAATTTTAGGTTCAAACCAGAGGGATGGAATTGAGCTTTAAAAGTGGAAAAAACGTGAATTTGCATGGTCCAGTACCACATGAACCACTCCCTTCTCTAAACCTTTGCTAAAGCAGAAGCAACTCCATGGGGATGAAAGCATCTGGGGGCAAAACCAGAGTTGCCCCAGAAAAAAACGGGCTTTGCTTCTGCCTCTCTGCTCATCTGAGCTGTTCTTCTGCAGTAGCCAAGCACGTAAATAATCCTTAATGAAGCCAGCAAGTCAACACATCTGGGAGGGACACACTCTTACCCTCTTTCTAAAGCCTGGAAAAAAGGAAGACAGATTTGCACGAGGTCATGGGGGAAGCTGTGGGGGAGGAAGGATGGCCGCCCTGGACAGCATCGTGACACTGCTGAAACCTCATCTTCCTAATCCAGACTGCTTTGCCTCTAGTCTGCTCCTCTCCACGGCAGCACTGCTCCTCCGACTTCCAGTTAGGGCAAGACTTACAAAACTGTAAGAAAATTTCAAGCCTAGAGGAAGGTGCTGCTCTGTGTTGTTCATTCACCCCTTGGGAGGCAGAAGTACGCCAGTCACTCAGCGATGAGCTCGCTCCTTAGAGGTGACCACGGCGTAGACCACAAAAGCTGGTTTGCTGCTGGCTCTGCTGCTACCTCCAGTGATTCAAGGTTCCACCAAGACCCTCAACGCCAGTGTGGAAGGATGATCATGAAGCCTCATGTGGCCAAGTGCTTCTAGAAACCAGGTGGAGAACTCTGCTCAACCTCCTCCATCTAGCTAAAGAAACACAAGTCGCCAGTTTCCAAGACTGTTCTTTAATTCTCTGGCTTGGTATTGGCAGCGCTGTTCACGCTGTTCAGCACTGTTCACCTCACCAAGAGCCCGCCAGGGCAGCGGTGGAAGGAGTTTAAGGAAGATAGAGCATGCTCCTCCTTGCTTTTCCCCCAGACCTCACCTACAGAAGACAGCTACAGCGACCGCCGGGCATCCAGCGCTCTAGACCCTGGTTAAAAAAATAGAGACTGGGGGCATTTGTCCAAAATGCTCAGTGTGCCCCCCTGAATATCGAGGGCCATGAGCTAGATACAAAAATAACACTGGCACAGTAAAGCCAGTGCAAACACAGTCAGTAAACACGGAGGTTATTTTTCAGGGCTGAGTACATAAGCAAACACCCAAAAATGTAAGGCATTTGTAAAAGATCCCTCCAGCTCATCTCACTCTTATTATCTTTTGCTTAAATTAATTCAGTAAATACTGAGAACTCTTTGGAAAAAAGTCCGTCTCCGCTTGTGCCTCCACCCACACAGAGGGAGGGTGAAAATCCAGACTTAAGTTGGTGCTGTAGAGAAACTCTTATTGTTTACTGATGAGTAGAACTGACTTGACATGAACAAGCAGCTTGTGCTGTTTTGGTCAAAGGCCACCAGAACAACTGAGGAAGTTCTATAATCCTACCACTCCACAAAGAGCCGTGCTGCTGTGTGAAACGCTGAGAGCTGAAGCAATCGCCCCAGAGCGAACGGCCCCAGGAAACTTCGAGGGTTTTTTTTAACTAAGATTGATTTGCACCGGTTGCGGATCTCCCACCCAACGCCGTCTGCCAGCTGAAAGGCCAGCACGACTGCTCGCGTGCCCCCAGAGTCCCCACTGCTCCTGAGCTCCCCCGACTTGGCAGAAGTAAAAGGCCACGCAGTGCTGGCACGTTGTATCTGCACCAAAAAAGAAAAAAAAAAAAAAAGCTAGTCTGTGATGTGGGAAGTACCCGGCACGTGAAGGCTGATGTGACAAGCTCTACGAGCATCCCTTGGAGAGAGCATGGAAAGAAGTCTCCCACCGCACATCGGTCTGCACAGCTCTGTAGGTCACTAGTGTGAACAGGCAGGAGCACAAGTCTGTGGGGAAACAGCTTTTCTGACAGTTTTCTGGAAGCACCCTCAAAACTAGTCGCTAATTTAGAAGTGATGTTGTTCAAAAGACACCTCCACCTCAGATTTAATTGTATTAAGTCAGCAGAGATACTGGGTTCTTGCTCCAGCTCCCTTCCCAAGCACCCGATAAAGCAAACGGAGCGAAAGAGAGCGTGTTGGAGCGGGACACGTGTTCCCGATGTGCCCTTACCCGAGCATGGCTGGTTTGGGTGATTTACTTCCAAGAGGAGCTGAGGTTCTTCGGGTCACTGCGATGGCCACCCCGGGCAGCCGCCAGCTCCCTGCACTGCCATGATCACTGCTCAGCGAGCGCAACCCCTCAAGCTCTCCCACATCCCACTCCACCCAACTTCAGCGTCACCATTTTGAGATCAGCTGCTCTTAATTTGGAGATTTGATCACTTGAACCTCCCAAATTACTGATTTAGTCTCAGCTGTGAACTCAAATTCATTACTGCCTTGCACCATCTTTAATCAAGTTCGTAAAATTCTCATAAATCAGCTCAGCAGTATGTGGTTTGCCGAGATGTAATTTTGCTTATTTCTTTCTTTCCAGATAAAATTCATTAAAGGCTCATCCAACTGGTTTAACCTGTGATATCGCAACACCAGTCACAAGCCCACCGGCACCCAGGAGGGCACTCTCACACAAGAAACAGCTTTTCTTTGAGACCAAAGCCCAGCTCCTCTGTACCCCTCCAAGTCATTTCATCACCTTTGCTGTTCAGCTGAGCTATTTTATTCCAGCCGCAAAACTCCCATCAAGCTCTTTAAAACACAGCACATGCAATTTTACGGATGATTATGTTTTGCGTTCTCATGTTTTCCCGCCGTGAAGAACACTCTTATGTCTTTTAAAAGGCATCTGCAGCCACGCTACGGTTACAGCACCTGGTCCCGGCTGCCACCGCACTCCCAAGACTTAATTCACCTACATTAAAGTCGAACGCGTCACGTCCAGCAATAAACAGAGACAGATCCTTTGCAAACACTTAAAATTAGAGCAAGGTGAACCACACAGTGCTCAAATAAGGCTACAAAAGAAACAGACTCACGCTAATTAGAAACTGTACAAGTTTTGGAAGCAATTACTTTCTCGCTGGTAAATTTATGAGGGACGCTCTCTGTTAATCTGCCCAAGCAGAGGATATTAGAGCCACGCACCGTAACTCAGAGCCAGCGTGGAAACAGGTTGACTGTGCACAACCGCAGACAAGTCGGGGGACTGCTAAACAGGGAAGTACATTAATTTTTTTAGCCCGGCTCTGAAAGTCTGAAAAAGATTTTAAATGTTCTTATATTAGAGCAGCCAGCCACGCAAATAATGGGATATGTATCTGCAGAGTTCAGCTGTAGAGATGTAGCTCCATATAGCAATATTTTCCCTGTGTTCATTATATAGATTATGATTTGAGCAGCATGAAAAATGTATGACTACAGAGGGGAAAATTCTTAGGAAGCTACAACATGACTCATTCTTTTAATAAACTTCAAAGATATCATTTACAAGCAAAGAAAGCGCAGAGGCAAATGGAATAACTAAGTGCTCGGGTGGCTGATTAATTCACAAGCACAAATCAATGAAAATCAACTTAGCAGCACACCAAATAAAGCACATCAGCTTTCAACTTCCCCAACTTCTTAAAACTCGAGCTAATTAACAGTGCTGATACCACTTAAAAAAATGTGAACAGCTGACTAGGGCGGTCATGTTCTATTTTCCAGTAATACATGAAGACAGTTATTAAAACATCGAGTATTAAAAAAGGAAATCACTCTATCGTACTCCCTAAGCTCCAACTTCCCCGCAGCAGCAGCCGTCAACGATGCTGCCCCTCATTCTTTAAGAAGGGTGCTTTTAGCATCCTCATCACGCCACGTCGCTTTGGCCAAATACCTTGAAACGCAGAAGCCTTTTGAAAAGCATCTCAGCTATTCTTGGCTTATCCTGGTACGAATCCAGAGCAACTGCGCTGGGCACGCTCCGGATTTCCATCCTGCTGTAGCAGAGCCGAGCGTGCACAACTGTATTTAAGCAACACCTTGTGCCAAGATGATTATCGCTGCAGCAAGAAGCGCATTTCCTCCACCGCGATCTGGCTCCTTGCCCGAGAGCTCGACAGCCAGCAATCATTTTAATCCACAGGCCTATGAAGGAAAGATTACTGGGGAACTAAGTATGACAGCACTTCGTTTCTCAGCGCTGAAACTCCAGGCTTCCCAACGTAATTACCAAACAAGAGAATTTTCTTAACTCCTAGCCCACAAATTATAAATCTGCTTAATTGAGGCTCATGTGAATTAGCAGAACAGTAGAGTCGGCCAAGCTGCTGAGTGACAGAGCCGCTGTTTAAAAACTGGGACGGCCCTGACCCAAGACAAATACAAAAAGCCTCAAATGACATGTTGATAGATTGCACTCTGCAATAAAAATGCTTATGATCCGAGCATCAGCATTGTCCAAATTATACACACAAGCTCTCACGCACGTCTGCTCCACACTGGAGTGGATTCAGGCTCATTGGTTGCTTTTAATAATCGCTTTCAACTTGATTTAACGAAGAATGTTGGTTTATTTGTGTCAGTTAAATCGTAAAAGGAGTAATGGAAATGGTTAGTTACGCAGCATAACCCCGGTATCTAACACCGGCTCTCCAGACGCACCACCCGTATGGCTATATGCAGATGGGGGCTACAGCGGCCCATAAATCTTCAGCGACTCCCGTAAGCCGAAGGAACTCCTCCTGTAACAGCTAAACTCTGAAAGGCTGGACGCAGCCTTTCATCCCAGCTCCTGAAAAGTGAGCCACCGATACGGAGGGAGAAACGGCCGCCGTTAAATTACTCGCCTCCTTGTGCCCCGTTAAAGAGCGGCTGCACACCACGGGGGAGGTGGAATGAGTGGAAAGACTTGGACTGGAAGGCA
>NW_010557747.1:0-7883 GCF_000687285.1 Phaethon lepturus | reverse complement strand
CGAGGGGGGGGGAAAACCGCCCGCCGTTAAATTACTCGCCTCCTTGTGCCCCGTTAAAGAGCGGCTGCACACCACGGGGGAGGTGGAAGGAGTGGAGACACTTGGACTGGAAGGCACGAGGTGAATTTTCAGCCAGCGATCTGCTTCTCTGCGACCCGCTTCTCTGCGACCCGCTCCTACCCTGCCTCAGTTTCCCCAGCTGCAGAACACAGCACGTAGCGCTTGCCCTTCCGCTGCACGCAAGCGCCGACAGCCACGGGCAGGGATTTATTCTTAGACCGCTGGTTGAGCACAGCAACACCGCGCACAGCAACACCGCGCACAGCAACACCGCGCACAGCAACGCAACCAGCCTCCACACGCTCTTCATTTTCTACAGCTTCCCTTGGTCGTATCTAAAAGCCTCACAAGCCTAATGCAATTTCCATGCCCTGTGCTTCCCACTAATTTTGGATACTAACTTTTATTGAAACACAAAAAAAATAGACGAAAACAACGCGGTTTAGCTTGAGTTTTCATCAGGCTTACGTCTGCACCCCAGCCCGGTGCTGGACTGCCGGAATTCCTCCTCGGTTTCAGAAATGTATTTGTATCAAATCACAGGCTTGGACTAAAGACTGACTTTTTGATGAAACCGTGTGGCAGGGTCACTTGAAGATTCAAAATTTAACCACTCACCTATGTTTGCCATGAAACTCGTTAGCGAGCCTCAGTATGTACTCACAGCATGAAAAAACCCACCGGTGTCAAGCCAAACTCCTCAGACACATCTATTAGTGACTTGCAACCTTTAGCTGGATCAGCACAAAGAGCAAGCTGGGTCCCTGCTGCTGTCACCCGGAGATGCTAAGAAGGAAAGGAGCAGCTTTCAGCAGAGGCTGCTCAGGACCCACCTGGAGGCAGCTTTCCACGGCAGCCCAGGGCAACTGGGAAATATCCAGCAGAGCCAGACCCTCGGGCGGCAACTGCCCTGCCGCTCCCCAGCGCGCCGGGGAGGCAGTGCAGGCCTGCCACTGCCGACCCGGCCACCCCCCCCCGGACCGTCCTCGTGGCTTGTCCCTGGACCCACGGCTCCCAGCTGAGAGGACATTAAGTGGTTTTTTGTTTTTTTTTTTTTTGTTTGTTTGTTTTTTTTTTAGGTGTGTAAATTGTACATTGGATTTATTTTACAGCAGGCACTAGGACGGGAGACTTTTTAACGTCACCTTCTCTTCATCTAAATGCAGACTGGAATGGCAGCAAGACTCTGAATAGCTTTTTGACAGGTGGGGGCAATCGCCTCTTGCTGCATGCAATTAAAAACTCAAAGCAAAGCTCATTTTCCTCATTATTTTAAGCACTTAAATAATCTTTACTGTTGTTTAACAAATCTTTACTTTGTTTAACATGACAAGACTGAGCAGGCTGGGACAGATACTTCCCTCTGGTCCTTCCTCCGAGACATTTACGTTTACTCCCATAGCAAAGCCTCAGACAGCAAGAGCAGGAGCTGCAGTCCCAGAACATTGCCCATCGCTCCACTGGACACCGAGCCCAGCCACCGGCATGAGCTCGGCACGAGGGTGCTGCGCCGGAGCTGCAGAAAAATCATCAGGGACGAGTGGTCTCAAGTGGCTGAGAACCCATTTCGCAAAGGCGCGAGGAGGTTCTGTGCAGCACCACAACTCTCAGCTCCGCTCTGCCCAGTCCTGCCCTCAGACAGCACCACGGAACGAACAGCCCTCGAACGGAGGACAAGCCAGGCAGGCTTTTGCTGTTATTGTTGTTTTTTTCCTTAAATTAAAACAGATGGAGAGAAGCAGCAAGGCTCCGCTCAAGGAGGAAGCAAAAGCTGCGAGATGAAGCTTTGCTTCAGCAGATACAGACCGCTTCCCCGGGGATGCCATTTCACCTGCGGCTCTGACCAGAGCAACCGGATCTCTCCCGTCCCGAAATCAGAAGGCACGTGCGCAAGGCTGAGCGCTCGCCAAGCGGGCTTGCGCACGCGCAACCTCAAAGCTACGGCCAGCGCAGAGGATGCGCGGACACGTGAGAGGTGCCGGTGTGCCCAGCTGCTCCGGGGTCTCGGGGTCCGTCTGCAGCCACCGAGGCTCCGTGAGTGGCTCCAGACCTTGCAGCACGCTCCGCTCACACGTCTGAACGAGCTCCTCGGGACCCATTTACACTTCATACAAAAATCCTTTTGCCCTTTTGGTTTAAGGAGGAATATAAGTGGCGGAATACTGCACGTCAACACGAGCCTCTGGCTTTTAAAACAAAAAGAGGGTAACATTGCAAAAAAGATGAGTCGCACGTTCTAGATCTTAAATGCAACAGTCAACTTCGTACAACTATGAGAGTGACATCATGGCATTAAAACAGACTAAGGCAACAAATAAAATGGATGCGTATTTAATAACCACATGACAGATTCTTCCTTTACTCGGGTTTTACACAAGGGTAATCAAGGCTAATTTCTATTGGCTTAAATAAGAGAATAGGGTCCCACAGAGTTACAACAGCAAGATACTCATGTAAATGAGAACAAGTATTAAGCACTGCAAGAACCTAAATCTCTATCCACTCCACCCCGTGAGCCTCTCCGGAGCAACAGGGGATTAGCTACATTCATTTTAAATGAACGTCATTTATCTCAAGTATTTAACCAGGAAATCCTGCTGAGATGAGCCTCATTTTCTGGCAGATGCTTTGCAGTAACTTGTAATATTTTTCTGTTTATTTGCTTTGAGTAGGACCTGGTCTTTGCCTTTTTAACCTATCACACAGGGGTTTTGAAAAAAAATAAAATAAAAATGCTAGGCCCTATCCACATGCCTAACAGATTCTTCAATGTGCTTCATTCTCAAAGGAAGAGGAGAAATTACTTTTAATGAAAAATATCAAGTCTTTTAGGGAAAATCCCCAGGTCACACACACTGTGTGAACACCACAACTGCTGGGGCCGGACTAACGGCCAGTTACACGCTGGCAGGAGGTTTTGTCCAAGCGCAGGTCACTACCTAGCGCGCATGGAAGGGAATACCGACAGCAATAAAACCCTACCCGTCTTCCTTTGGGTCAGAATTTCACTCCTGCCTTCACGTACCATCGTATCAAGCACCACTCAATGCTGGGGGCTCACGTCTGTGCGATCGCTCTGCTCACGTACATCCTGCCCACGCAACCGCAAACTCCCGGGCGTTGAGGGGGTATGAGGCAGCTTCTCTTTTGCTGTTTTTGCTGAGGAGATCTGCTTCCTTTTATTCCAGAGCGGTCAGACACGGCAGGGACAGGGACCCCGGCTCCTTGCTTCGCCCCGCAGGTGCACAGGCAGAAGCAACGACGACCTTGAGGCATTCCCGGCCCCCGTTTGCTCACAGCGCAGCTCAGATGCCTCCGAAACCACGGCAGCCGCCAGGTCCTGCCGTAAGCGAAGACCGATCTCATGGGCAGGGTGTTGGACAAGAGCTTCGTAAGCCAGGATTAAAGATGATCCGATGAAAACAAGCTGTATGCAGAGCGCACAGCTGAACGCCAAGGACAACCCACTAATTTAGTTAGACCAGACCGCGGGGTAAGGGTCTGAGTGAAGCACAGCAGCAACATGAAGGTCTCCGGCAGCGCAGAGGGGACACCACCCCACCAGCAATCCATCGAGGCTTCAGAGGAGGGCAGCCGAGCCAGGAAGCAGTGCTTAAGACGCCAGCCCCTCCGCCAGCCCCTCCTGCTGCTCCTGGCTGGACTCTCACTACCCGCAGCAGCAACTCGTCGTCCATCGGCCGCCCCAGAACACGCGGCTTCTCCTCCCGGCCAAGAAAAGGGAAAAATTGGTTCCACGCTTGAGGGGAGAAACGGTGTAATCCCCTCGCATTTCAGAGCCGCAGAGACCGTGCAGCAAGAGGAGAAAGCCACTGTGCCTCCCTAGCGAGCCAAGTCTTCCCCGCTTTAGAAACGCTGCTGTTTAGCGGGAACTGGCAGATGAAACTATGCGAGACGAATAAGGCCACTGACTGGGCTAATACTATATTTAGTGTGAGCTACTTCCCCTCTGCAGAGCATCAAGCGCCCGCCTTTTGGAACACGACACTTGCTCCGAAGAGGCAAAGAAGAAAGGCAACTTTTTTTTTAAATCCCTTGCTCTCACATAAAAACATCCCATATAAAAATCTGTGAGCAAGACCTTTCATCCAACTTAGGGTCTATTTAAACACAACCTACTGTCAAGCAAATCCACCACTCCAGGAAAGCCATCACAAAATTTTGTGACTTCTTAGACGGATGGAAATGCTGTTTAGACCCCAAATTTTGTGCCAGCACAGAGCTGCACCGTTTGTTTCAGACAACGATAACATCAGTTCGGCGTCTGCTGCGAATGGGCGCTGCCAGCAACGCTGCTCGTGAAGGCGTGCTTCATACTTCAAGTATATGAACCCTGCTTTCCTGTCTTCAAAATTAAGATAACAGGACAGCATAGCTTTATTTAAAAGCTCAATTAAATTGAAAAAAATGGAGACTATTTCAGAGCTTGCTGGTGAACGAGGTGCAGCAGCGCCCTGACAATTCATTTCTGCTGCTGAAGCTGAAAAGGAATTAGCGTGTTCTCTTGTACTGAGCTGCTCGCTCCTGTCTTGTGGAGCTTAGCTGCTGTCAGACTCGTACGGTTTTGAGAGCTTTGGAAAATAGTCCTTCCTCCACTGGACCAGAAACAAAGAGCAAACTGTAGAAGACTTTTTTTGACTTTTGAGTATGCAGATCGCAATGAAGTTGTGAAATGCTGTATGGTGGTTTGTAACGAGAGCTGTAAGCAAGGAAGGGAAGACTTTCCCCGTCACTCCCAGCCTAAGCACGGCAAACTAGCAGAGACAAGGGAGAGAGATGCTGCATCCTTTGAAAAGGCTTAAACCTGAGTTGCCCTGTGTTCCTGACTACTGCTCTTGGGATCGGAGAGACAAGAGACTTTCCACATGCCAACCACAGACTGTTCTTGTGGCCACAGTACAGGCACAACACTAAACCATTGACGGAAGAAGAAACTGAGGCGTGAGATGTTTTGTTCCGTAGCTGGAAGACACCATGATCTGACAAGGATCAGCACCCTGGCAGACGCTTCTGTCTTCCAGCACTTGCAGAACTTCACTTACCTGCTGGAATATTTCTGAAAAAGTGACATTTTGATCAAAGCCTCCCACTTGCAAATTCAATTAAGTAACATTAAACAGCATACACTTTTGTTTTTTTAAAAACAAACTGCAAACTTACACTCAGTGCAGAAAGACCCAAATCCACCCAAGAGCGCGTGGCCATCGGGTGCCAGGCGCACCCCGCCGCCGTCCTTGTCCTGCGGCCCCTTTGAGCCCCCTTTGCAGGTGGGGTCGGCAGGTACGAGCGAGGCTGAACCCCAGCTACACGGCCATGCTACGTGGTTTTGGGGAACGTCACGCAGCCCCTCTCTGCCTCAGTTCACACATTTGCAAACGGGTCAAAGCGTTCAATATACATCCCCCCCTCTGAGAAGGTCCTGGTTGAGATCAGAAAGACACTTTGAAGAGTTTGGAGTGCAAAGATGACATTTTCAGTTGAGGCGCTGTGGGCAGGAGCCTGTGCGTCGGGAGTACACCTAGGACCAACCCTGGGAATACCTCTACAACTGCCTCTTTTCTCACCTATTTCCCTGGCAGCCTGAGGCACGATTTTGCCAGGGAAGTGCCGCTGGGAGAGCTGAGCTCCACACTGCTGGGAACCATGACTGCGAGGCTGAATCCCTCGGCAGGCGACGGGAACGGCAGCCCTTGGAGGAGACAGATGTTCGCTCTGGAGAGCGCTCAGGGGAATCTGCGCTCAGAAACATTGATTAACTTACACCTGATTCATTTTACTAATGACAGTCACTACCCAGGACAGAGCAGTCTAAGTAGCACGTACGCCGACAGCCACACTCCACGCTGCCGTGCACACGCGTCTCTGCCCGCCTCGCGCGCTGGGTGAAAGGACCTTGCGCTACCAGGCTGCAGCAAGAGAGTCGGGAGACGCAAGGTGGGAAGGGCCCCGGAGGAGCTCTCCTTCTGCTAGGTTTCACCTGAATATAAATATTTCACCTCATATAAAACAGTCTGATACACGTTGTAAAAGTGAGGCTTTTTCCCCAAACCATACACAAAATCTTGTTTTGTATTAAGCTATGAACTTTAGCAGCACATATCAAAACCTTTGGGTTTTGTTTTATACGGAAATTGCAGCAAACTCCAGGTGTTTCCTTCAAAGCAGCAGTAAATAAAGATTAAAAAAGGGAAGAGAGAAAGAAAAGAGAAAGGAAAGAGGAAGTCCAGAGGTGAGAGCGCTGCAAAATTACAGACTTGAGGTAAATGTGCTGGTCTGCAGGAGAGTTGTTGGATGAAAAAGCTGATAGTGATTCCTTACAGAAACCTTTGTAACGTGCCTTTCTTACATTCTCTGTGTACTAAATTGATTAATCCCAAGATAAAGCACCTCCTGCTCTGCTGTATCGTATATGATCCTGTTAGTACTTCTTCCAGTCTCAGAGGGTAATATTGCCTGCTCTTTTGCACAGCCTGACGAATACCACATCAGTAAGCCAGATGTTATCTCCTTTTCCCCCAGCAGAATTTGAGACCAAGATGGGAAAAATACCACCACAAACTACCCACTTGTCCCAGAATACTTTGTTTAAAATGCTAGTTGACATAAAAGAAGGAACATCTATTTATCAGTCTCTTCTTTCATGAGAAATGGAAAAAAAAAAAAAGACCAGAGGTTTATGATTCTGTTGAGCAGAAATTGATGCTGGCTGGTACAAAGCTTGTCTTGCGTGACACTGAAGACTGCTCCAAACGCACACATAAGAAGTTCAGCAGCCAGGTTTCTAATTTTAAAAGCAAGAGATACGTTCTTTATGCATCACTGAAATCTCTGGAAGAATTCAATTTGCTTGTATAAGTTTAAGACCAGGGAGGGCAGAGAAATGGGGAGGAAAATTGTAAAATACTGATGAAAAGAAAAAAAATAGCTTCGTGCAGCTCACCTTGACCTCGATGAAGTCTGGTTTACCGAGGGATATCAGGTCAGCATAGGCTTTGAGTTCATCCACATTCCAAGCCTTCACCAGTGTCAGCCTATAAACAGTGCGCTGTTGCTGAAATAAAGGAAAAATTACATTAGCAACGCATTCTGACACAGGGATGATGTTCCAGCCTTCCACAGCTTCAAACGGCGGGGGAATCATTAATTTATTCCAAGACCCGAGAGGCTAAAAGAAACCAGATCCAAACCAGGAGTCACCTCGCTTGTTCTTTCAAGAAAACCACTTCACAGCATCTGTGAGCTGAGCCACCTTTTGCCATACAAAGACTTATCTTCCCTCTATATATCCCAGGCACTTTGTTTTTACAGGAGCTTTAACTTAATGGGAAAATAACCAGGAAGTTTAGTGCTCTCCGATTTGCTTCCCCAGGCAGAAAATCTCACCATTAGCTGCTATACAGATATTTTTATTTCCTCCAGCTGGATCATCTGGCACTGGTGACTTTTGGACAGGACACACAAGACCAGACAGACCATCATCTGCCCCTGCCCACGAACTCTTCCGGCTCATCGGGTACAACGTCGCAGAGCAAAGGCTCTGCTGTGACCAGTTACGCAGAACACTTCACTGGAAGCACGAAGCAACAATTAAGATCACAACCGGGAAGCACTGAACACACCCCGCTCAGGACCTCGCCTTGTGAAAAGCGTGGTGCAAACCATCAGGAACAAACGCGGTAGCTGCCGCGCTAAGGAGGCATCCACCCTGGTCACCCCGCGCAGCCGGACTTCTGCCCGGCAGCATCCCTGCACGGAGCCGTCGCCTGCATCCTGCTGCTGAGCGCCGCAGCTCCGCACCGCGCCGC
>NW_010557746.1:39486-39788 GCF_000687285.1 Phaethon lepturus | reverse complement strand
TGAAGATTTTTACGCCGAGCGCTCGCAAAGCCCTTCCGAGGGCCGCTCGCCGCGCCGTTTCGGGCTTGGTTTTAACTCTGCAAGTTTCGCTCGGTATCTCGTCAGCCCGCCCGCCCTTCTCGCTCTCATTTCTGTTCCCTGCCGGTGCAAGGAGCTCGTCGCAATCTGCGGTTCCCTCTCGCTAAATCTCTGTCGGAGCGCCGGGGTTACGAAGGCCGTGCCAAGCCGTGCGGAGTTACAGGGTTTCCCAAATAAGGCGGGCAAACGGCGGGGCTCCCCGCGGGATTCCCCTACGTAGCCCC
>NW_010557746.1:39083-39450 GCF_000687285.1 Phaethon lepturus | reverse complement strand
CTAGGTAGCCCTGGCGCGGGCTCCCGGGAGCCCGGCTGCGGTGGGCTACGCCGGACTTAAAGCTGAGTAGGCCTTTTAAGGAGTCGGTAGCACAAAAGAGGATGATGAATGATCCTCCTTTTAGGAAGGAGGCTGGGTGGGTAAACTGGTAATTACAGTTCATAAACTCTTCACTGCTGCCTTCCCTGCGACGAGTGGAGCAGGGCAGCTATTTCTCGCTGTGGTACTAACGCTGTGGCAATCAAACCAGGAGTTTTCTTTTTAAAACCGAAGGAACTCCCAGAAGGTAACTTAAAAACTCGAGCAAATCTCCCTGTGCTCTTTTCTGAGTGACAGGAGGCTAAAAATGAATGTGGCTTCCCAGTAT
>NW_010557746.1:0-38996 GCF_000687285.1 Phaethon lepturus | reverse complement strand
TAACAGAAAAAATCTGACCTTTGAAACATCAAAGTTGGCATCTAGGTTTGCCGTAATGAGCTATACGTGTCTGCCAAGACTGAAGAAAAATCACTGTTCTGAAAAGGCATGGTTACAAACCATAGAAAAAGCAGGTCAGCATACTCATGGTAGAAAACACTTAAATTGTCAGCCGCAGCCATCAAGATAGATGCATTTTACTTCTGAGCGCAGGTAGTTGAGGCAGCACAGCTATCTGCTTGCAGGAATTTAAGTGAAGGTGAAGATTGTAACTTTCCAGAACTGCAAGGCGAGGTGAAGTTTGGAACAGCTGAATCAAACCAACCTCCTTTAGTGGTGCTAATATATTTTTTTATTATTTATTTATTTATTTTTAAATGACAAAGCCCTTGCAGCATGAATGCAGTTTGCTCATTTGTAAGCTGCCTTGGTTTGCAGGCCTCTCGCAGCACATCGGAACATGTGCGTGAGAGGGAACAAGCTACACCGGTGCAAAGGGTCTATGTAAGTCTGTAACTGTCCACAGCATAGGTCATAATAACGGAAGGATTTAATCAGATTTGCATCCCAAACTCAAACAGTTGCGGAGTGTTTTAAAGAAGCAGAAAGGTGAATGGGGCTTAGTAAATTAATATATTGTGGAGAAGGATTTTCCGGTAAATGGGAAAAGAACAAGAAATACAGATCACATCTGAGGAACTTGCCTTTCTGGCAGATGGTGATTGCAAAGTCAGGACAAGGTAGGAGGGGGAACTAGGCTGAAAGCTGCTTGTTTTGTTGTGGAGTTTTTGTAGGCATGCTAATTCCTTCCTTAAAGACAGTTTCTATTCCTATCCCTATCGCTTCCCTCTTTTACCTGATATATTAAAACAAAATACATGCCTCTTTATTTGGCAGCTCCACTGTTCACTCTGTTTAGTAAGATGCTGTGAAGTTCTGAACAAGCAGAAAAGAGAACATAACAGGGTTCTTGTAGTAATAGAGGTCAAAATATAGAGTGGCTGAGGTGATACAATGTTTTGGATGAAGAGTTTTCGGTGTATTTTGATACTTTTTTTCCAAACTGAATATAGCCCTTGTTGTGGTTGGTTTGCTTGCTTCGCTTAGACAGCACAGGACAGCGGGGCAAGGGCAGGCAGAGGTAGAGTGCATTTATCACAGCAGCTGCATGCGGAGCTGCAGCAACCCCCCGTCATGTTAGGGACACCGTGCGTTCCACCAGATGCACTCTAAACCTTGAAAGTTTTTGGCTGTTAACCCCCCCTTGGTAGTAGCCCTGGTGGCTTCTAGTAACCACGCAGAGGAACGAGTGACTTGAATAGATGCTTTGTTTAGCATATCAAGAAAGGGAAAGGTTGCAAATGCCTCCGCTATGAATAGCTTAACTAAAGAGCACCCACACTTTGAGGTTCAGTTGTCATCCTGTCTTCTGCTGCAGTTTCTTCTGGAAAAGAGTTTCTAGACAGTTCCCCTCTCTTTCTGGAATTAATACTGCTCTTAGCTTAGCAAAATGGTGCTACCACATTTGCTACAGTCCAGTTATGTTCAAGATAGTGATTTTTTTCATCGTTGGTCCCCTCTTTCTTCATGTGTAGAAGTCATAGATTAGCGAGAAGATTGGTACAAATGGTCCATTTAGCAGATACATGGCAGTACAGAAAAAAAAGTTGTCAGGGTCAATTGCATTTGTTGTCCTCCAAAATATTCAGGACAAACTTGTCCAATGAGACAGTCCAATCGCTGCAAGATGTCTTCAGGACATGTGCACAGCTCCTATTGATTATGTTGGGGTGATGTAGAAGTGAAATCAATTACATGGATTATGCAGCAACCTTACAGTGCTGAAACAATTATTTATTTATCCTCCTGGTTTTATTCATGAGTAGTGCTAATGAAGTAAAAAAACAACGGTAACTGTAACGTGAAACTTTAAATAATCTGAATGGCTTAAGTGACTTGGAAAATGGAAGCCTTGAAACAGGTCAAAAGCACAGCGATGGGATCCAGCACCTTCAGCCCTATCCATAAGTAGTGGATGATCATGTAACTTACCCAAAATGACCTTTTAACTGCTCACTCAGCCTGTCCCCTTAGTGGGCTGGACCTCTTGTGGCTGCTGTCTTCCCAAAGCATCTTTGCAAGAGTAAGGAACAAAATTTTCTGCTTCTGGCCAGGACTTGACCCTTCATAATCTAATGTAGTTGTTAGTGTCAGCCTTTAAACTACATATGTGACTTTTTTTTTGTAATTTTTTATGGTACTCCATATTTTAAAAATCAACGCGCCCTGACTGCAAATATCCTGGGTTCTCATGCTTTTAAAGGCATCTTGGTCTGAACTGCTGGATTCTTAGTCGTCTTCTAGACTAGATGTGGCTCCAAAAGGAAAACAGAATGAATACCCAAACCTACCAATAAGACTAGAGCAAACAGATAACTTGAACCCACCACTGTATTCTCCGGTTTCTCTAATTGGGCTATTCGGCTGCAGTGTAGCCGGAATATTCCAAATGAATGTTTTTCATGTGCTGCAGTAGAGATTCTTATCTTATTATGAAATAATTTAGCTATGCGGTGGAAACAGTGTGTAAGCGCTCTTCAAATTACGAGAAGGCATTTCGGCAAAGTTGTAAACTGTAAAAGTACATCTGCCTGTGGCATTTCTGAGTGATGGATGTTACAACCACTTGTGCTATGTAGGTACAACAGTTCTGCTGCCAGCAACGAAATGTAGCATAAACCAAAGTTTGTGAAAGCGAGTCTAGGAAGTGTGTCTGCTTGGATATGTTACACCACGTATTTTTGCACCTGTCTAAAGGCTTGGCTGCAACATAATGCTCAGGTATAAACATAAAAATTCCTCTTTTCTTCCTCTATGCTACTCTTCCTCCTATAGCTTTGACCTAGAAAGTTTTGGAAATGGATGAATATGAATTTATAGCTCATTCATATGTAGAATTTTCGTAGATACATACTGTATGCAGTAATGATTTGCTGTGGGTAGTGTGTGAAGCACAATTCCTGCAAGACTGTCTCAAACCACCAAGTGGGTAATTGGTGTAACAGATCCTCTTGGAGCACGCAGGTTTTGCACCTGGCCAGTTTATGGTTTCGGGTCCTGGGGACGCCTCACTTGCTCTGTGTTAAGATGGCAGCGCCTTACCGAGTAATTGCGTGAAAGACGCCCTGGATATGAGTAGCTGTGTGAGGAAATACTGGTTTGATTTCTGCCCTGTTTTGCACAGCTTTCTGCAGACTCTTCAGCTGCAGCACAGGCTTCTGGAGTGTTCTGTTATTTCAGTTTTAAAAGGCAGTAGCTCCGTGTCACTAGTGCTGGTCTAGTTCAGCATCCCTGTCCAGAACATTAGCTGAGGCACCTCCTCCCCTTTACTTAGCCCACTCTAGCCCTTTTCTCTTGCGTGACCCAGGAATCCAAGACGGGAGTGCGAGGAAGAGGGCAGAGCAGAGCAGCGGGGCAGCCGCGCTTAGGGAGGGGAGGAGCGGGAGCAGGGGCTGCCCGTCTGCCTTACCCGGCAGCGTCCGTGCTGGAACCGCTTCTGATGGTGGCTTCACCAGCCAGAGAAATGGCAGGCAAGTGGGGAGGCCCAGGGAGTTACTGTCACCTGAGAATCCCTCTAACTGCCTTACGCTCTAGGACACTCTTTACTGAGGGCATTTCTTAAATGGCTACTAACTGAAGAAGATAGAAGACTACTTTCTTCATAGATAGAAGATGGAGACCCTTAAAGACCTTGATGTTAAAGCATGCGATAAAAATACTCAAACTGCCCGAGAAGGGAAAAGATGACTCTTCGTTTGATTTTTATTTTTGCAGTATGTGGAGGGTTTAATTTGTACCTTTCTGTGCGTGTCTTTACTGCGTGTAGTTCCTCTGCCCATCTGCTTCTCTCATTAAATCCATGGTACAGCAAGCTCCAGGAGCCAAATATAGTGCCTAATTGTTTGCCACTTCTTCTCTGTGCTTCCCTGGGAGCTCCACCAGATTCTTTTTACCGATAGCTATAAACTTTCTGAGTTTGCTTGCAGAGGTAGCACAAGACTTTGAGAAAATAAGAGAGCAGTTGCAGGAGACAGGAGAGAATGACAGAGATAAAGATACATGAAATGATGATTAGTGGATGGCACAGGTCATAGCGGTTTGTAGGAGATGAAGAAGACAAGAGGGGACTGGTGGGACCTGTGAACATAGTGGCTGCGGTGGGATTGGAAGCTGGGATTGTATCTACAATTAGCTTTTGATTAATGGATTATTTGACTGCTTTTTGTGGAAGTACTGTTTGTCCTTAAGTCAGCTCAGGTCTGGAAGCAGTATTTTATTCATGGTATGGGAATCTGCTTGCACCACAATGGTCACAGAGAATATTGCTACCGCCTGCTTCAACATTGCACTCTCACTGATTTCTTCTTAATGCCTTCTTTATCTACCCAGTATTATCTGTGGGTTTGCTTTTTCTGTTTTATCTCTGCTTTCCATTAGGCTGGATAACAGAACGAGTATTTCATTTGTTCACGAGTATATGCATCTTATCCATTCTGAGTTGCCATGTTGATTCTAGAGCAGGCGTTTCTTTTAATTAGCACTAACCCTGTTGCAGGAAAGTTTGTTTCCTAGTTACTTTGAGTTGGCACACTATTTATATCAGAATTGGAAACTCTCCAATTCTTTACATGAAAGGAATGAACTGCAGATGCTGGAAGACAATAGATTTTTATTTTCACGTCCCAAAACTTGGACCTCTGTCTCACATGATGGCTCAATTCTTGCCTCAGTCAGCATGCCTCGCATGCCTACAAAATTCTCCAGGATCATCTAGAACTTGTCTTGTGTATCATCTAGTTTTGAGTTGTCTGATGCAGGCCATGGGGTGACAGTAAGTACCGATCCATTTACACCTCTGGACAGGAAGAAGCTGTCACCTAGTACCATCCCATCAAGGCCCTAAAAGTCATCAGCTTTTATAACAGATATGTGTTGTACAGGTTTTGGATCAGATTTACTACATCAGTTCTGGTATGTGTTTTTGAGAACGATGATATTGATGCAGGCATAAATATGGACTAAGCTACTGTAGTAAAAAAAGCCTTTCCATATACATACATTTATCAGTTATAGATAGGTGATATTATAAAAGTTAGCACTGCTGATGGAACACTAAAACCCCTACTTAAAAACATCTGTCCTCTTCCTTTTTTAGACAGGCTGTTTTTTCTCCTCACTTAATACAATTGACAAAGATCATTCTTTCTCACATATATGTCTTGCTTAGTAAAAGAACTATAGGTCAATCACCAAGAAAACAAAAAGACTCACAAGGAATAAAGTGCTATTCCGAAGCACTTTGTGCGTAAAACCAGCGTTCTGTATACAGAATTTTTTGTCCCTGATCAAATTCACATTAGCCCTGTTTAATTCAGCCAAAGGCAGAACATGAACTTATAGCAAGACTTGTTTTCTTTGTTTCTTTAATGCAGTCCTAAATAAGAAATATGAAGTTATAGTGGAGAATCACAGTAAATAAATGAACCAGAATGGTATAGGTACTCATGCTTTAGGAAAAAATATACCCCACTCTTTGGTGTAAAACTGGAATATTTTGAGCCATACCATTCTTCTGGAAATTTTTCTTGCATGCTGAGCTGAAACTTTATTTTTACTCTCCATTTTGGTCTAGACACTACTGCAGACCCTTGCAATGAACCTCCTAAGTTAAGACTGGTACCAGCCCGCAAGTACTGACCTGACCCATTCCCATATCGTGAGGCAAGTAACTTCTTCTCTTATAAAGGGCTGAACAAGCCTACTAGTGTCTCTATCTTAAACATAGCTGTTAATTTGAAGGTGTTAACATGTACCACCTGGTCCTGTGAGGATGGGATTAGCCAAGGGTATCATTAACACTAATAACTTGTTGAATGAAAAGTAAAAATGAAAGCTGAGGGAGTCTGCAAGGGTGTAATTGCTCCAAAATTAACTTTCCAGTGTTTCTACCTTATGGAATGTCATATTTGCTAGGAAATGTGAAGAGCCAATGAAGAAATTATATATTTTTTGATGAGCTAGTGGAAAAAAATGTGGAATTTATTTCCCCACTTTTAATATTGATTGCACCTTGTTTTCTTTCACCTGTCTCAGCCCAAGCTATAGGCCAGGGCCAGCTACAGAACATGTACGTGACTGTATAGCTACAGAAACATGTTCTCCAGCTGACGTGTGTCCACCTTGCTGTTTCTGCCACAATATCCCTGTCACTGTAAACCTCTGAGTGAAAAAACACTCATCCCCATCAATCTTGTCAGAGACACTCCTTAAAAGTACATCAGAACTGAATCACTAGGTAAATAAGGACATTGAGAAATGGGTGGATGTCTCAGTATAACCCTAACGCTCACCTTACAAACCAGAGCAAAAGGTCTTGCACATTTTTACACTGGGAAAATATTAAAAGATAACTATAGAAAATCACAGTTTAAATCTCTTCATAATGGCTTCCCTCTACACTGGTTGCCTTTTATGCTTCCAGGTGGACCATCTTTCAGGAAAGTGGCTTCAGCTCACCAGCACAAATGCCATACCAGTCATGTCAAAGGTACTGTGTGTTCCTGCCATTACCAAATTCTAGTTTCGCTAATGACATAGCTATGTATTGTGTTCACCAAAAATATTTTTCCCATCCCTGAGCAAAGATTTTAATAAAGGAATGCTACAGTGAAATTTTATTCAGCAAAAATTTATCCAGTTCTCGGAAAAAACACGACAGTACTTGAGCAAACTGAAATATTTTTGTTAAATTTTTTTTGAATTGGTGAAAATTCTCATACAAAATACTCTGTTGACAATATTTGCATAGGAAAACCTAAATTAAAATCAAACATGTTGAGTCTCCAGGTCCCAAAACCCAGCTAGATTTTCCAAAAAGCAAAGAAGTTGAAGTTTTTGTTAGTATGTCTTTATTTTACGTGTGTGGAATATGCAATTTGTTTACTGCCACTTCTAGTACATATGAAATTACTGAACCTTCCCTCTGTACCTGTACCTTGTTTTTACATAGTCACTAATGTACTTTGAATGAAGGACATGGTGGTGAGTGGGAGTTCAACTGCTATTAAATGGTCTGTGTTCATCCCCTTTCTTGGGTTCAGAGAAAAGGAGAATTGATTAAAAAAAAAAGCTTAAAATGTTAGAAATGGGTTATTATCTACTCTTTCAAGAATTAGGACACTGTCAAGTACAAATTACTTCCAAAGACACAGATACAAATTCTGTTTATTCTGGTCTGAAAGTAGGGGTGCAAGGTGTTGCCCCTTGTTAGTGAGAACCAGAGGGGTCTGGAGCAACCGTAGGTTCTGCAGAAAAAAATTCTCATTCTGCTTTGTCACTGGTGTAATGTTATACATGCTAGTCATTTTGCCCCTGGAGTAAGCACGTGTTTGACTATATTTATATCAAAATATAGCAAAGTGGGGATGACAAATGGTAACATCCACACTAAGGCACAGCACAAGAAGGGATCATGCTTTTCAGTCAGATTCTTTCTAGGTCATGAGTGACTTGAATGAAGATGTATGTATGCTGCATCTGTTTTCCTATCTTGCCAGATGTCTTGAGGTGAGATAAGAGGATTCATGCAGCTAGAAGAAAACCCACTTATCTGTATTGTGTTTTTTTGTGTGTCAGCAGAAAAATATCAGGCATCCCCTGGCAAACTGAGTGCTACCAAAAGGTTTTGCTTGGCTCAAACTTACCTATAATTAGTAAAGACTATAACTATCTTAGAAATAATATCCTGTGTTTAACTTCCTTTAAATTTTTCCCCTTGATGAACTGAAAATATGACTGTGCTGCAAATATTGCTAAAATTATGATTCTTTTAAAAATCTTTTGAGAAGAACTGACGGTGACAACTAATATCCCCAGTAAAATGTTGTGGTTTGGCTTTGATTTGTTGTTAACCATGGCTGGGGTGTCAGCTGGAGGTGCAATTTACAGAAGTACTTCCAAAATAATAATTGATTTTCAGTTGTAGTTAAGACAGTTTGAACTGGAGTCAGATTTGGTTTGATTCTCTATTTTAAAATACCTTTATCTTGTACTGTTTCTGCACATCAAAGATTCTCTTGTTCTCTCCACCATCGTAGTTATGTGATTATAATTTTTTCATAAAGAATGGTTCTAGAAGGCCAATAAATAAATAATTCATGCTATAACCCCTAAAGATCTGTTTTCTGGATAGCTTGAAGACTGTATGTTAGCAGGAGGCTTGGGTTACATTGGGACATATTTAAACTGACAGTCACACTTCTAACGTGAATAATTGCTTTTGATCATAATAGCAGCCAGTCTGCAAGGACTAATAAATTCCACTGAGTTACTCAGAGATATAGCTTAGTCTCCTTGGAGTTTATAATGCATTTATAATCAGACTATTATGGCTCTGTGGTACCTGCATAGTCCATTGAAAGCTTGAAAACCATTCAGTTATAACTCAGTAGAAATTAAAAAAGTCATATATCCTGCCTGGGTTTCTTAAACTTATATTTTTGGCTTGTAGTAATTCCCGGAGATTGGGGAAAAGGCCTCATTCTTTTCAACCTGCTTCTGTAATCATCCACTTTCGCTTACTGAATTCTTCGTTATCAGTAAACTCTTTGTTCCCTTTCTTAGCCTGTAACAGTTTGGGTCCTTATTGTTTTGCAAGTCTATTTGGGGAAGTAACAGTCCGACCCAAGTGGTGCATAGCATATAGGGTTATATCTGCATTAGTGAGTACTGTGGCCTGATAACAGTGATTTTTCTTTTTCTTTTTTTTTTTTTTTTAATTTTTAGGAAGGCTCAATGGACCTGGCATCCACACTCTACTTATTTCAGGGTTTTTTTCTCCTTAGGGTAAGATCTAGTCTTGGCATCTAGACCAAATGCCCTTTAGCAGTCAGAGCAAGTTTTTAGCACAGATTTGTGTTTAGGGCATGCTGTGTGTGCTCTGAGACGTGAATAAAAACAGGGTGAGGGATAACAGCCACAAGACTTACGACAGGAGCACGTTCCTGGTCTGGATTAAAACGTTGACATAGATGTTCCCTAGGTGAGCCTGCCTGAAGGCAGAGCGTGAACGAGACTGTTCCTCCAGCTTTCCTCCTTGCTCCTGAGAGAAGATGAAGTACACTTCTATTTCTTCTGTCCTGGTCCTGGGACTGAAGGCAAATTCCTGCCTTTCCCCCTCCCCTCCATTTAGGATGGATTGTAGCAGTTCTTCCTCTTTCGTGTGTTTTTTTTATTTGGTTGGTTGTTTGTTTTCCCCCAGTTACATAGCTGTTTATGCTTTCTCCTCTGTGGAGGTATGAAAGAAGGCTCTCGACTGAACATTGCTGTTAGCAGGAGTTTCAAAATGGCAAGATGTGCCTCCTGTGTTTTTGAAGGGCACAGAAAATCACATGAATGCTTGCCATGTTGGCATTTCGGTAATAGCAAAATGTTTTCATGCTGTGATACCCTGAATAGTTTGTTTTCACTCATACTTTTATGTTTCTTTCATTATGTAGCCTATTTATCCTTTCTGTGAGGCTTCCAAAAGGATTGATGCCATGAATAGTGGCCCAGTGTAATTCCGATGATCACTTATTTGCTTGGAATGGAATCAGAGCTATGTATTATTTGACACAGGACACTAAACAGCCATCAAGTCAGGATTTTCAGTGGTGTGGGCCAAGTTTCAGCCAGCACAGGAAGAAGAAAATGTCCCTATATCATTCTGTTCGGGCTCTAAAAATAATGTTTCTCTTTAATGACCCTCAGCTGAACGGTACTCTAGAATTAGTAAGTACTTTGTTGGTATTAAATAAGGGTGAGTGCATCCATTTGATAGGTGTTATTAAAACCAACTCTGTAGGTATATAAACTTGGACCAACTAGACGACTTGACTGTGGATAAACGTGAACCACCAGCAGGCAGAGCCAGCCAAAGCTGTGACCTCGAATTTCTTAGTCCAACCACTAACCCACATAGCAGGGATTCAACGTGTGTGCTTTAACAGTGGGTACACTGGAAATACATCCCCTCTCTTGAGAAAATATTATGGACTTGGGATGCAAAGTCCTGTGCTGCCTTCTCCCCTGAAATTAGAACAATTTTCAGTTAAAAAAAAAAAAAAAAGTCTTAGCTAGCCTGCTTCTGAAATTTATTTGTACCACTAAATTCCATCCTCTTTAAAGGGCTGACTAAAATCTGGACACATGAAGAGCATTTCTCCTTTATTTCATCGTCTTGTTTACCTTTGAGCTAGTTTCTGCCTTTTTCTAATGAGCTGACTTGGCTGCTAAAGCTGCTGGTGTCCCCTGGGGCCCGGGAGCAAGGCAGTTGTCTGAACCCTTCCCTTTACCCTGCTTTGCAACATGAATTTCAGAGGAATTGGTTTCCACTGTTTATTGGAACTGGGATTAAGAGTGGCTGTGTTTTGAGTGACAGTCACTACTGGGGAACTGTAAAAGCCTTCATTTCACTTATTGCTTTCTTTTCACGCTGCTCAGACAGTGTTGTAAAGTTGCACCGCTGCTAAGAGCGAGAAACAACCCCACTGCAAAGCAGCAACTTTAAAGAACCCGGCTGCCTTTTGGCACCGAGGCATTCCGGCTGGGACAGGCTTAAAACCTTAAGCCCACTCACTGCCTGTGGGATATACTTGTGGAAAACAAAAACAATGCTTTTCCTGTTCTTCCCAGGACCAGCTTTGCCTGTTACAGTCACCTCGCTGCACAGTGTCATCTAACGCTGATATCCCCTCAAGCTAAACCGATCGCCGAGCGAAGGCAAAGCAAGCCCAAACTCTCAGCGCTGGCTCTGGAGCTCTGCAGTTATCTGGGTTGGTTTGGCCGTGTGTGTGTCTGTGGCTTTTAAGTCTCTGCCCAGGCCCTGAAGTTTCAAGTGTAAGCTAGTAATTTATTACAACCTTTGCACTTAAAACATCTTCCCCCCCACCCCCCCCACTTTTAAGTTCTACTGTTTCTGTCCAACTTCTGCTCGTGCAGCAATGTAGGTACAGGATAAACTGGGATATCGGTATTTCTGGAGGATATTGTTTAGAAGTAAAATGAAACAAAAAACCAACAAAAAATCCCCTAGCTTGGGTGAGTGCTTTGTTTGCAAACCATTTTTGCTACATCTTACCTGGAATATCTCCAGCTTCCTTTTTTTTCCACTGGCTGGTCATGACACATTCCCAGAACTAATAAGCCACCCTTTCTTCTAACAAGAGGAAGGCTCTGGGTCTGCCATAATTGCTGCTAGCATCCTGGTTTTACCTGGAGTGCTTCCATCTCCTGGAAGGAGTCCAGTGTCTGCTCTGCAAGCCACAGTGCATAGCTTTGGTTGTTAAAAATAAAGAGTTACTTTCTGAAATATACCTGTATAAGAGCTCAAGACTTAACAGTTCTTACTGGCAAATAAAGCAAAGTTATTTGGTTTTGACTTTATACGTGATGCCCATTAACATTTCGATTAAGAAATTACATTTTACAATAATTTCTTTAATAACCCCAAGCTCTGTCTTTCTGCATAATAGCATTTTAAGTATTTATAGTGTATTTCAATACAACACAATGCAGAATATCCTTTTCCTCTTGAACCCCCTTGTTATTCTACTTCCCTTTAGATGAGAGTTGCTTTGTGCATTTATTTACCCTGACAGATTGGATATAAGTATTTCCAGACTTGCATTTCCAATTTTTTTGGTTTGTTGTTTGTTTGGGGGTTTTTTTAAGAACAATAGCAACTTTGGCATCTCAGTAAAAAAGTGCTGTGTAGTTGAAAAGCTTGTTATAATTTTACAGCAGAGAAAAACTGCCAGCTTTTGTCCCAAACCAGGTGTCTGAAAAATGTGAATGTATAAGTTTCAAAAGGTATTAGATTTACTGCCTCCACAACCAGCATAATTCTGTGTGGCTGCAGAAGGTACAGCAGTGTCTAGCTGCAGTCCTGAGGGGTCCCTGCTGACCAGGCTGCTCTCTTCTCCATCTCATCTTTGCTCATCCTCCTTACTTTTGGTAAATTCACCAGACTTCCGATAGCGTGGGAAACGGTTTCAGGCACTTTGTCTCAAAATTTCCTCCTCTGAAAGATAACGGGTAATTCTGAGAACATAGTATATCATTACCACCAGTTGCAGACTGGGTGTGACCCAATAACTTGGCTCACAAATTCAGAGGCATTGGTCCCATTAAATGTTGTGTTTTGCTTTGTTGTTTTGTTGGGTTTTTTTATGAAATGTTACAGACCAAAATGAAACACAAAATCTAATAAGTCATTGCTTATATGCTGTTTCACTAAAGCGATGAATTTGTTTAATTTTCGTATTGCTCTTTTTTGTTTAATTGCTGCCTGCTATGTTGTCGTCAGCACGTTCATCACCGTAGGAGACTTTTGGCCGCGTAGCGTATGCGCTGTAGCTGACGGGGCCTGATCACGCGGGGCATCGTGCTGTGTGAACCAGCCTGCCTGCGCTGGCCAGGCAGGATGCCTGGTGTTTTTCTGTCAGCTGGGTGTAAGTCATTGCTTGCACGTAGCTTCTGCCGAGAAGCCTTGGGAGGGAGAGAATGGAACTGAAATGCACTTTTCATCAATACTCTGTGTACTTGTATGAACTCCCATGCATCTGCAGACTCGGAAAAACACCCAGTGATTTCCATTGCCAGCAAAGCCAGATGTATATAACGAGCAGCCAGTCCTTGTAATATGCTGCTCCCCTATGATCTACAGTGTAAAAATTATTTGTAGGAAGGACTTGGCAAATAATTTTTGAGAAATTAATACATCTGCAAAAAACTATGACAAAACTTAACAAAAAAATAAGATTGTAATAAATTGCCAAGTTTTACTTGGAATTCCTTTCCTTCAGAACACCTTCATTTCATGACTCTCTTGTGCTGCTTTCAAATCTTTCCTAACTGTATCAATAATATAATTAATAAATAGAGATTTGGTTATTCCAGTATTTATTTTCCTTCATCTGTGGAGGAATATATTTTCGTTTTATATTACTTCTCCCCTAGCAGGAATATGCATATATGCATCTGGTTACATACATGTGTGCTCACAGCTATTTATCTTCCGCGTTAATAATTGTGAGACAACTCTTCACAAGGCCTTGTGAAAAAGCACATAAACTCTATTCTGTTAACTTGTTAGCATGGTCAAATTGTTGAGGGAGGGAACAGATTTTCTTTAAAGAAACCACACTGCTTTGGCTGAGCAGTTGATGCTGTCCTTAGTAACTTTTCACTAGTTCCCCACTAAAATGTTTATGTTTATTATAAAGGCATGATTTATTATAGACTACAGTTAACTAGAATTTTTCAAGTATTGTACACTATAAATCCTTGAATTGACTGAGGCAATATACTCCGACAAACTTTCTCCAAGTAGACATCTTCCTACATCTGGATGACTTTTTTTTTTTTTTCTTTTTTTCTTCCCCAATATAAATCAAGAAAGCCTTAGAAGGAACATTGAGAAAGAAGACTTGTGGGTGGGGGGGAGTTTTAATCACCATTAGACAAAAACTGGTTTCAGTTATTCTAAAAATAACAAAACCAAAAGTATAGGCTGCTAGCATTCATTTCATGATGCTTCACGAAACAATTTACAAATGAAAAATTTAAAACAGCTGCTAAATTTTCATATGCATTTTTAGGATAGATTTCTTTTTTAAAAATGTCATTTCCTTTCTCTAAAAACTTACAAAGTACTTTCCTCTGCTTTGAAGCAGTATATTTTGAAATACCCAAATTTGCTGCCTCCTACTTCAGGCTATACCTGGCTTAAGGATAAAGTGAGAATCACTCAGACTTCATCCAGCAGCAATTACTATAATTATCAATTACCAATTTCTTTGTTTTCAGGCTTAAAAATTAGCTGTTGGAATGGTGCCTCCCAGTTGTTTGTTTTGACCACGGGTTACTTAAGACCCAGTGATTCTGTTGCTTGCTGTACATGGACAGTAAGTTAGTTTCCTGGAAGGCTTTTGGTGATCTGTCAGTAGTTAATGCAGCTATTCCTTCCCAGTTTTCACCCAACGCAAAATATGGTATAAGTGTAATGGGCTGTGGGTTTTTTTAATCTTTTCAGTAACTTATGATTAGGTCAGATTCTGTGGAAAAATTATGTATAAATATGAGCAGAAAAAAGAGCAGTTTCTAACTTTTAACAGAAGAAGAATATTTTACCATGGACAAATTTCTTTCGTATTATTATTCTTCTTTGACTGTCTTGCCCAATATCTGACACATGATATTAGATTTTTGAGATTTAGCTCAAGCTACATTGTCTTGGAGAATTTGTCCAAAGCCCCTTGCATTTGCTGTTAACTTGGGGATCTCTAGGGGTACATAAGGGAATTCATTATTCAGATGAGACTGCGCATGGCTGCTTTTTTTTTTTTTTATGTCTTGCTCTACTGTCTTTAAAATAGTCACTGGTTAAATCTCCTCAGTGCTACAAAAGCCTGAAATTTTAGTTATAGATTTGAAACGTTGCTGAGTCGCGTATCTGTTGAGATGAAGGGGGTTAGTTTAGTTTAGCCTCTTGAGTCTACATGTCAATGGAGGCTATGTATTGGTTGAACAGTAAACCATATGTATTTATCCTTTGACCAAGGATTGGCCACAATGCAGCTTATATAGACACCAACACAGCAGTTTCCTCCAATCAGTAGACCACAAACCTTCGTCTCGCTCTTATAGGACCACACTTCTCCAGAAGAGAAAACCATGTGATTCTAACAGTGCTTGTTACACAGCATTTGTACAGCCATATGACTGTACCAAATGAATGTGTGCACTTGTGTTCTGGAGTTCTGACCACTTGCTTTTCTTAAAATATCAATTCTTAACCTTAGCTACAGTAGCAAATAGCCAACAAATATCTACGTTTAAATAGTTTGGCCAAAAATACTGCATCTATTTCTATACATCTATTAAACACGTTTTGTAAAATATTTGCTAATGTAGTGTAATGCTCTTGTAATCGTCTATTAGGACTTGCTGATGTGTTCTTTCTCTAAGAAATAAAAGAAAATGCGTTCTTTTTACTTTACTGTAGAAATACAAATTACTTAAGTTCATAAGTTTATGAACATATAGGTGAGTATATTCATATGAGTATGATTCATAGGAACATATTCAGGGTGAGTATAGATCAGTAGTGACATAATGTGGAGAATTGAGTTTTAGTGTTAGTACTATGTACAATGGGCCCCTGATAAATGATTGACAGTGTTCCTACACTGCTGCATTAAAAAAAAAATAAAATTCCTTTTCCTGCTTTGCAGGATGTTTAAAGCATTGAGTGTTAGTAAAGCCTGCTATTTTGAATGAGTTTCATCTCAACACCAGAAAATATTTGACCTGACTTTGTTAGTTTTGCAGCAAAAGTCAGGCTTTGGGAATAGCTATCTTCTTTGCACCTTGGATAATTAATCTGCAGGGAAAAAGCTGTCTATACCTATCTCAGAAGTTTGTTGTAACTATAACTGTGTTACTGTCTATAAAGAATTTTGAGATCTTGTAGGAGCACTCTGCAGAAGATTGAGTTTTCACAACTCATGTTTTGGCCATTTTTCCACTTCCAGTGCCCAAACATCTCCCCTTCTTTGGGGAATTTGTTTTCACTACTGTGCCTGCCAATCTTTTCTTCCCCCTCACAAAGATCTTGATAAACTCAGAAATTTTAAACCTTTTAGCTGCTGAAGTATCTTCTTGGAACTGAAACTTTGAAAAGTATGTTACTGCTTGGGTTAAGAAGGGCTGCGTTCTTGCTTAGAGACCTCCTATAAATGCTGTGTTGAAGCATCTCGTAACGAACAACGGATACTGGGAAGGAAATTAACAGTGATCCATTGATTTCTTACTACACTTCTGAACTGTTTGTCTGTTTTCAGCTTCTAAACAGTGAATCAATGTACACTAAAGTCTTGATCCTGAAGAATAATTGCTGGTATGCAGCAGCACATCTTGTGGTTAGGGCAATAGATGGGCCTTGGGAAGAGCTGTGCTCCTATTACTCATTCAGCCACTGAACTACTCTCTGGACTTGGGAAAATCCCTTCACTTCTTTCTTTTCACTTCTTTTGTCCATGTTTTTTGTTAGATTGTCTGGCCTTTTTATCAAGGGACTATCCCTTGTTCTCTGTTTTGCCAAGCTCAGCACAAGGCCTGGCTGGATAGTCCAGTCACATCTATGTAGGTCCACCTACTGTGTCCGTTACTGTAGTCCTATAGGTCAGTTTCGAAGATCAGAAATGATCATATCATGTAGTTTGGTGTTGATGGGATATATAAGGTTCACTATTCTCCATTTTACCTTGAACTGTAGCTATTTTACTTTCTTGCACTTAATTTTACTCTTCATCATAAGGCAAAGTGCCTTTATAGTTTAAATTTTCCTCCCTACCTTGAGGTTGGACACAGGGGGTTCAAATAAGGTTAAATGTTTGGGAAGACGAAGCATAAAACCTGCCACTGAGAACATTCCAGTTTTAAATCAACTTCAGATCTACTGTGCTGAAAAGTCATATGCAAAATGCAGTTGTGAATTATCAGGTACACTGATAACAGTCCAACTGGACAGGTTTGGGGTGAAAGAGAGTGGCTTTGTGGTACTCCCCTTAGGGTCAGAGTTGTTGTCAGTGAGCTGTAGCTATGCCCTGTGGATTGCAAATACTTCTTTTTCAAAAGAGCCAACTTAGCTGGGAGGGGTCTTTGCCATTTGCAGTACATGCAGCGGATATTTCCTAGCAGGATCATGATTAGGAAAAAAATGTGACATGAAAAGGAGGGTAGTGGATTTCCTTCATTGTTATGTTGGTTGTAGTGCGGAGGAACAGGAGGCAAAAATGAACTGATCTTTTAAATGATAATAATAATGTTTTCAGATTAATTCATGGTGTTTGGAAAACACAGTCTATGGTGAAAAGCACAAAAAACCCCAACCCACCACACCCAAAAAACCTCCAAAACAACACAAAAACCCCAAATGAGTGAAAAGCCCTAAACTGATCAGTTCTTCATCCCATTTCAAATTATCAAAAGCATGGAGTATAAATTTGTATCTGACCTGCAATAAGTCAGGGTTTGCCCTGGCTAATCTTTCTGAAACAAATCAAAGAATCAACGTCAGAAATAACCAACTGGAAAAATATGGTGATCAAAAGAAAAGAGGAATGCTATGTGTTGTACCCAGAAAATATAGACTGTTTGCCTTTGGTAGTCAAGTGTAGGTGTTCAGGAGGTTGCCTTCACACATATACCTCTTTCTTGCCACTCATTTGGCTCTTGAACTGCTTAGAGGAGAATTTTTAAACATGTAAAGAGGTTTCATGACACGATCCTGGGTATTCCAAGCTCAAATACTTCTTTTTTTTCCTGTATGTCTGCAGTAGTGTGTAACTTTGTGCAGGTACAGAAGACCTGTTGATCAAGGATTTGATAGTGTGTTTTCTGGTGTATTTTATTGATGTGTGGGTTTATTCCCGTTCAATGTACTCAATATTTTTCTTGGGAAGGAATAAAAAAAATAAATCCCTGTTATATGACTCTCTCAGTTGTCTACAAAAAGACTTACCTAATTAGTTGACCACTCAGCCCTGCAGACATGGCTAGAATATGGTTCATTTCCCTTAGGCTTGCATTTTAGCACTGAGTTTAACTGTTTTGTGTGCTCATATTTCTTCCCTTCTACTGCTGTGAAGTAGCAACCTTATTAAAAATACAGTTGGTGTTACTAGATGCCTTAGTGGATAATGGGATTTTGTATAGAAAAGCGAATCAAAAGCTTCAACTCAAAATGCTGTGAGGAAGGTCTAACTCTTCACAGAATTTAAAGCTGGCAGAGACTACGGAAATGTTTATTCTGACCAACTCTAGTATGCAGGCTGTTGAATTTTGCCAAGAGTTGTATAATCTTTCTAGTATCTTTGACTAAAAAGATCATCTTGATCTGAAAAACACCGCTGCAACAGGTAGGGCATCAACTCCAGTGATTAATCGCCCTCTGCATTAAAAGTGGCCTCAGCCACTAGTTATCACTTTGACTTTCTTTTTTCTTGTTTTTTTTCTTTCCCTCCCTCCTAGGTCAAGAGGTGCTACAGTGCTTGCTTTCTGTCGAGGTTCTTTTGTCCTGCAATCACATTGCTTTTCATTTTGCTAGACTAAATAGTTTGAGGCCTTTTATTACTAATTAAAAAAATATTTCAAAGGCTTATTTATTTTAATTTCTTAAGTGTTTCCTTCCTGCTACCCAAACTTCAGCTGGTGTCATTAAAATGTGGATGTCAGCTGTACACGGTATTCTTGTTCACCTCACCAATACCATAGATAGAGATAAATTACTTTCTCCCTAAAAATCAGCACATCTACTCTTGCTCATATATCTAAGAAATTGGATTACCTGGAGCACATGGAAGGATCATGCTGGTTCCAAATTCTTTTAATTAGGAATTTGTCAGTCCAGCTGTGTTCCTTGCTGTTGGGTATCAAAGCTTTGTATACCTTTTTGGACTTGCAGGAATGATATTTTTCTACAGGTAATTAAGGGGATTGGGGGACCTGGGGATTTTTATCATCTGCCTTCTCAAAAAAAACCTCTTAAATTTGAAGTTAAAGTCTCTAGAGTCCGAATCCTTTAATGACTTCCATATACTTCTCTCCCCTGTCTCTCTGTACCCTTCGTCTCAAAGCTGAGGACAAACCTTCTCCGTGTTAGCAGTTTAAAGCCAGGTAATAATAATGTGTTGCATGCCACACCTGCAAGAAGTGCATGGACAGACAGGAAGATGAATGATGTACTTCAGTACATGCAGTTGTTAACTTTTGACTCTATGTTTATGTTGAATCAAGACAAACCTTAGAGAATAAATTGACCAAATTAGGACACAGGTGGGTAACCTTCTTCCGTTCTGGGTTGAAGCCAGCAGTTGGAAAGCGGTAACAAAAGGCTTACAGGGTAGAGGAGTGATATTCCACACTTTACGGGAAGATGCTATCAACCATGCTCTCACTTTTCAAGATGCCCCTCCCTCGCCCTACCTACTGCATTCCTCTCTTCACATTTGGTGCGTATTACGTTTCATGACAATTTAGCTTGTGATCAATATGATTACCTTGTTCTTGTTCATATTTTGAGGTGGCTTCAGTTTCCATGCTTCCCCAATAAGACAGTTCTTACCAACTTATGTTTGAAAGAAGGAAATGGGCTAGACTTTTCCCAGCCTCACCGTGTTGTTCTGTAGGTTCCCATTTGGAAAGTTCATCTATGCAATAATTACATTGCTAACAAACATAAATGGAAAGAAAAGCAAAGCTGGAGATATCAAGAGACTAATTTGGATACCGTGTCTTAACATCTTCAGGCTACAGGAAGGTGATCAAATAATGAAGACTGATGTATTTTTTTTTTTTTTTAATGAGTTTACTTGCTCCAGAAACTCCATTTTATCATCTGAAAAAAAGCAGGAACATCGTCGCAAACAGTAAACAAAGAAGAAAGTGCTGGTTTATATTGCAGTGCAGAACTTTAGGCCTTTAGCACTGTACTCTCTTGATTTTGGTAAAAAAGATGTTTTACTCATAATAGCAAGCTAGATACCATAAAGCTTCCTTTAAGGAGAAATTAAGATCAGTTATCAAGCTGCACTTCATCTTTTTCGAGCATTTTTATTCTTTTTGATATAATGTTTGATACTGCTTACACACAGAAGGTAACTATTTCATGTATATGAAGAAAAATATAAAGCAAAGCCTACCTGGAAACATTCCCTGCTGCTAACCGCCATAGGGTAGTGGTGTAAGCCTCTTCTGAGGTACGAGGGTGTGAGTTACTACTGTACATCCTAGCAGCCCTACTGGTGAGGTGGGTTTTGGGGAAAACCCTAGCGAGAGACTAGTTCAAATTTCTCCAAGCTGTCTGAGTGGATATTCGTAGAAGGAGGACCTTGTCTAGCTCTTCTAACTATTGGCTCTTAATAAATTATCAGAGGTAATTTGTTGATTTTTGTTGAGTATTTAACTGGTTGGGACAGGAATACTGGAAAATGTAGTGCAAGGGGGAAAACTGACACCACAGCTGTGCAAACAACGCTAAGATGTTCTTCGTACCCTCTCTTCATTGATTTGCATCCCCCTCCATGTGGTCAGGGAACACAGTAAGTTGTATATACTTGATGTGCAGAAAATAGATACGCTTCTAATGTGGATTATTATGGGCACAACTTATTAATCGTCATTTAAAGAGCATGCTGAGACTCGTTCTGTTACAGCCTCTAGGGCATCAGCAGTAGTTTGAGGGTCCAACAGGATTCTAAACTATGATCAGCACGACACATACCAGTAGGTGTATCTTCAACAGAGGAACTGCCACGGGGCTATTTTTAGGGTAGCTATCAGATGTCTTAGGGTGGAAAGTTGCAGAGCTCTGTTCCAAAAGATCCTACAAAGCCAGGCGGGATGACCTCAAAAATATAGTAGATTTTTAAGACTGTACCAAGCATGAATATGTTCTCAGAAAGGTGAAGGTCAATTTTTGCTAGTTGTGCAGGAGAGAGGGGGAAGATGCTTTCCCTAAATTGTGGTAAATCATAAAATTTTTACATTTGTTTCAAGGTTTTTTTCTTTTCCTCAAAGTTCATGGGCCCCACTCCTAACACCTTCTGAATTTACACCTGCATATAATCCCCTACCTATTTTAAACCTTGGCTGTACAGACTGAGCTGGTACATTGCTGCCACGTAGAGTTCAGTGCCAGCTACTGTATGTTTTTATAATTTATACAGTCAATGGTAGTCAAGAGATCCTTGCACGGGACTGCTTTCACTAACCATGCAAATAAACGGATGCCGTTTTTTCTTATTCTCTGATATGCACATTCCAACCAAGAAAACAGGGTACTACTAGTCATTTGCAGCTAAGGCCAAAATAAAAACTCCAATAGCAGGTATATATGACAACTGCCACATTTATTTGGAATACAGAATGCATATGTATATACAAAAGCATAGACATATACTCTGTGTAACTACACCGTGTTGCATACTACTACGAAGCAGCATATGCTGAAGATTGTAACGAGAGAAGTAACTATGCTGCAAAGCATGGCATGTGGCTCCGTGTTCTTAATTTTAGTAGTATCTAATCTCCATGTGGCAGTAATGCAGCAGCTCAGTTTCCACAGTCAGGTGTAACTTCTTGTTAAAGTCAGGTCTGATTACATGAGAGTAGAAAAAAATTAAAGATATTTCTCTGAAATACCTTCCCAAACTCATATAAAAGCATATGTAAGAATGCTTGCTTGGAGTGAAGAAAAATGACAGTTTATTTGAGAACTTAAATATTCTGTTGCTTCACCAGTACCATGTCATAGGTTATATTTTCTGGAAATTTTCTGGAATATGCTGGTGTTGTTTTTCTGAGGTTCTTCTACCTACCTTAGGCATGGAGGAAAAAAAATTAGTTTACTTTTGAAGTCATAGTCGTAACAATTGAGTGGCTACATAACTGTAGTTCTGCACAGGAGTTTAAATAGCTTAGTCTTGTTTTCATGCAATGATTGATACAAATTATATTTTAATCCAGGAAATAATTGAACAAAAGCCCAGATATTGGTGACTGGCAGCAAAATGTTACCTGAAAGTGTCTGTAGTCTGATACGTGTGCATCACACGTTACCAAGTGAAGTTCGAGACTCTGTTTCCTGCAGTTTACAGGTGGTAATCCATAAGGGTGCTTGCAGATTAGACTGTGGAGCATCTTAACTCCAGCTCATACATTACGTTTTTTACTACTCATAGTATTAAAAGGGGTTGTAGGATTGTAACTGTTTGTTTTATCGTCTATCTGGACCCTCTCTGAAAATCAACATTTTGAATGATGGTAATGTGATCTCCCTGCTTCCTGTTCAAAGTCTTTTACCGTGCTCCCCAGCTGGAATTTCTGGCTCTTTCCTGCTTCACAGTGTTCTGTGTACGGTGACTGTCGGTATTTGTAAGTTTGCCGTTCCCTACCCTAAAGATTTTGTTGATAAAATGTTAGTGCTTTTCTGTTGCTTTATTTTCTTCCTTCTCCTTTGGCAGCTTTCCTCAGCTCTTGGCAGTTCCAGTTCTTTGTCCAAGCCATCCAGCAGGAGATATTCTCATTCTGGGTACATTTCTCAGAAAGGACAACTTTTGTTGCCTCTCACAGAAGCCTCATAGAAATCCACACAATGTTTTCTTTTCAGCCAATAGCCTATGTAAAGCTGTAGGATCCAAAGGAGTCTTCCTGCTATAAAACTGTAGCAGAGGTGAAAGTCATCTCTTTCACCTTACCCTCGACCTTTCATTACACACCATATTAAGCGGCTGATCATCAATTTATTGCAATTACACTGAGGACTGAGATTTTTTTTTTTTTTCCTGCCAGAAGTGCTATGCCCCAGTCTTGAACTGCAGACATTAGATGGCCTGTTGAATGGAAACCTCAACGCTTGTCAAATTGTTACACATATAAAGTGGCTTTTGTACCTAACCAATAATAGGATCAGTAGCCATGTCAATGTAAATGATAATTTATTAAGGATAGGATTAGTAAGAGCTCACTTGACTTTGGGAGTGGAGTTAGAACCTTGCTCAAAATCCCACCTAAATCTCCTGTGACTTCTCTTCAGCTTGTCCTGGTTTCATTATGTTCAGCGGGTCATTTGGCAAAGGTTAAAATTACACGCACTGAATTAGGCACTGAATTAGTGGGGTTTTGTGGTTTGGTTTTTTTTGGGTTTTTTTTTTTTTTTTTAAAGTTAGTAGTGCTTATTACTCCCTTGCAACTTTCAAGCTGTTTTACAAACAAATGCATCGCAGTTATAGGAGCAGCTGCTATTTTCTCTTGTTCTAAGCACGCATTCTCTGCGGCTCTATTCCTACCCCTCTGCATATCCAGTTTCCAAGGCAGAGCTGTTGAAGGGTTATCTTGAGGGGAGATCTCCCCTTCTTCACTGGGCCTTTCCTGACTAGAAATCCAAGTGGATTTTGAATGTAAACTTTCTTCAAAAACGCCAGGAATTGTTTTGTGGAATATTCTGAAGCAAGTCCTCTTACGCACATAACTCAGCTTGGGTTTTGTGTGATTTGGTCATGTTGATCTATTATTACCTATTAGACACTAGTATTTAACATGAATACCAGACTGCTTTAAAAATAAATAATATCTTACTCCTTATATATCAATAAATTCCCATTAATAATTTGTATCTAGTAACCTGGCTGCACTACTAAAGCCTTTTTTTCCCCACACACAGATCCTGGAAAAAAGATTTTAAAAATTAAATTGCTCAACTCTTCCATTTCTGATCATATAGGTGGAAGTGAGAGTCTAATTTGACACAGATGGTAAGTAAATGGTTTCTTAATCTTCCACTACTAGGACTGTAGAGTTTCAATTGATAAGCTTCAAACAAATTTTAAAAGCCTGGAGTATAATAAATTTGGAGTTGAACTCAGGGTTAGAAGCAGTAGATTGCAAATGCACAGTATTGTGGGAGATAACACAGAACAAATGTTGATTCTGTTTTTTAATCTTGTGTACATAGATGAACTACTGATTTTTAAAAACATGGATTGAAAATACATCATAAGCCTATTGTAAAAGAAAACTGGAGGAGAATATTAGTAAAATATTCAGATAATACCAGACTGAGAGGAAACTGCAAATGTTAGAATGGGCTGAGAAATAACTATGGAAATAAGATGCTTGAGAAAGAAATGCACAAATTTGATTTGCCAAGGATTGTTGCAGCTTATATGCTGTCATTCTTTTATGGAAGGATAATTGGAAAATAGGGAGGGTGGCAATAATGTCATAGCTTAGATATGTTTATTCAATGTTCCGGCAATGAAGTACATATGATACAAGCTTGGGGTTGTAGGTGTAGAAGGTAGTGATCAAAACTGGTCATTGACTCGATATTAAGTACCTAGTTATTATATTTGGATAATATGGACAGACTAGAAAATATACGCAGGGGAAAGACTAAGCACCCAATTAGCATGTAGTACATTAGTAGAGCCACGAATAGGGAATTTAGTTTTTTCAAACCCTCAAAAGTTTGAGGTCTCCCTGCGGAGAATTCAAGGTAAATGCCAGCAAATACTTGATGTACACAAACATTGGTGAGTAATTAAATGGTGGTAGAAGAGATACTAACAGGCTGTAGTCAGGAAAGGGAAACTTCTCTGCTGATGGTGAAATCTATTAGACTGCGAAGATGGAGGCAGTGGAACCACTTTTTCAGACACAACAGTAGTTTGGCTGGAGCATGAGTAAATGTACAGTTGGGATCAGTTTTGTTTTGGTATGGAATACAACTAGATGAATCAATGATATTTCTTCCCCATTTCTAGCATCTATGATGTCACTCCTGTGAAAATATTTCATTATTGCAAAATAGATAAAAAACATTCCTCTGGTATATTCTTTCAGTGTACTGCAGGGGTGGAAAGTCACCGTGCTGAGCTGTCAGGGCCCTGGAGAGTGAAACCTTCCTTTACTATGCATCATAGGCAATGGCAGGCCATGATGTGGGCTGCACTGGTTAATTAGCTTTTATAGCACGTGTATCTGTGGTCCTTTTACAATCTATTGCCAGAACGTACTATTTTAAGAGGTGAGCATGTGCCTCTTGAGGCTTGATCTGAGCTCACCAGCTAGGGTCTTGCACGCCACCAAACAGCTGTCAGAACAGAGAATCCAGCTCCAGCCCTGTACTGAATTTCATGCAAGCAGCCCCCGCACCCTGTTCATGGATCTGCCTGCACAGAGCTCGCTGAGGGATTCAAGCAGGCATCAGGTTGTTCTTTGTAGCTGTTTTTCATTGCGTGTGAAGTGGTCCGTCTTTGAAACTGGATACAGGCTGGTGCCTTACCGATGAAATAATCTCTTGCCCGGATCCTTGGAAACGCCAGAAAGAAATGATAATGTTTCCATACATTTTCTTAAATTCTTGCTTTGAATCAATTTCCCATATCTCCTCCTTCCCCAATGGCAGGGGCGGGCACACCAGAGCTTCCTCTGGGGCGATGACAATGGGCTGCAAGGAGAGGGGCAGCCGCTGCCCCCGGTCCTCTGTGGCTGGGACTCCCCGCTGGCCACAGGGGCTGCAGCTCCCACAAACGAAAGCTGCCTTCATCCCCTCCTGCTGTTCTGTCCTACATACTACAAGAGTTTTCTCATAGGAAAGAGTTTTATTAATTATGCATAATGATCCCAGCTTTGGGGACTGTCAGATTCTATCAATTAGTGAAAAGTCATGCTTTGTAATTCAGTTTCGCATCCAAGAGAACAGCTATATTTCAAGATTGTGTCCCACACTGGGAGAAACCTGAGTTTCAGACAATTTCTTTGTTATCTTTAAGATTCTCCAGTGATGCTCTGTGGCTGGATAGCAATAGAAACGTGCATGAGGGATGGATCATCCTGGTTTGAACTGTGATTCCAGCAGTATTGGAAAAAGTGAGACCTATGCCAAGTTTCCAGGTGTAATTGCAGTGATACTTGGCTGATATAAACCATCTTAAAATTATAGCCCTCTTCTCTGCACCAGTTTCATAGATCACCATCAGGCCTTTCAGATGGATGTCTAAATTGCATCTCCATTTGAACTGATTTAAAAAAAAACCCAATCCAGAACTGTGTTTCTTGCCAGACGTTTCCTTTACACTTCTCTCTGTAATTTCCATACTTTTGGTCTTGCCCTCTCTTTAAAAAGATCCTTTTAAAATATGACATATTAACAGAAGACTCTTGAAGATGTTAGTCCCTTTGAAAACACTACTTCATCTGCAATATAGCAGAGAAACAGCATTATGGTAAATCACTGGGCATATTCGACCTCTAAATAACTTGGAACTTTCAGAAAATCCTATGGGGTGAGGAACAGCCTGCCGTTTTGAGTACAGGTGAAGCAGTTTGTGAAAAAGGAATAGTGATGCCAGTTTTTAACAGCTGTTTCAGGAACTGCTGCCTGAATACCTCTGGATTCGTTAGAAAGGATGTGTCTGTACTGAGTCGCTGGTAACTTCGTATTACGAGACTCAACCAGTGTGACTGGAGCTACTCTGACACAGTGACAATCACCTTGACTAAGCAGTGGACTACAGGCAAAACTAAAATGCTATATCTGACCACTTTACATTTAGGGGTTTGAAAACCCAGTTTAAATCCTGAGGTGGTCGCTCTTTGAATTCAACTTGTTTCAGCTGTGGGCCTGAGATCAGGTTCTGAAGGACTCGATAAAAAGATGTCACAGGCTTCAGTCAAGAGTGCTTTCCTTCAGCTTTGTACTGTCTGACTCTGTTGCAATAGTACAGTAGTAAATCAGCTCAGAAGGCTTATACGTACAGCTTGTGTCTTTGAAAAAGCTTACTGTGTTGTCATGTGCAAAACAGGAAACGTGTAATGGTATGAACCCCAGAGGAGCCGATCCCCGGGCAAACTCTCCTGACCTCGCGGAAAACACATCCATCCGAACCTTGCAGTGAAATGGAAACATACAAGTTAACCACAGAAGTTAAGAAACATCCTCATCTGCATTGTATTTCTTTAATGTGGAAAGTTTTTTACATGAGGAGCTGAGTGAAGAGTAATCGCCTGCAAGTTGATGCCACCATGCAACTCTCTTCGTGTTGTTTTTCTCAGAGGCAGGATCGTACCCCAGTTTGTTTTCATTTTGCAAGCAAAGTGGTATTTTGGAGTGAATGGCATACTTTCAGATTTACATGCTATTAGATACTGTTGCTGTCCCCAAAGAGTAAGAAAAATGTAAATACCGCAGAGGGAGAGACATGATTCAAATTAGTCTGAGCAGGCAAAAGCTAGATCTTTAGTTAAAAATGAGTAGAGATTTGATTGAGAACAGATATTTTGCTGCAGAGGTGATCTCTTCTGGCCCAGACCAGTTCTCCACTCTATGTAATTTTGCACCGGTCAGAATGAACACATGGCATTCTTAAAACCAGGTGACATTTCACTCTTGTCCCACACAGGTATAACAATAGGATCCAAATCCTGTTCCTAGCAATATGTCAGGCCATGTTCCTTAAAATACAGGGCCAAGGTTTTATTTCATATTAAACTAGAATTAGGAGAGGAATACACTATTTGAAACGCAGAAGGCTATATTCTAGTTTTCATATAAGCTAATAGTTATAAGTAATTATTTTCAAAAGGCCTGGGAATAGATTTAAAGTTAGAAACCATGTAAACTTTGGAAGTTGTATATATTTCAATGATAAAGCCTACTACATAGAGATATGCCAAATATTTACGGAAAGACTAGTATTAATATCTTCCTTTAAAATTTTGGCTGTTTCAGTAGTGTGTGTCTTCACCTACTGATTGAAACAATACTACTTTAGCAGCCTTTCTGTTAAGTACAATGCTGAAGTTATTAAGTACAACATAAACATTTAGCTCTGCAGTTTAGTCTGTAAACACTTAAAAGGTTGGAATGTTTATCTAAAATGGACAGACATCCAAAACTTGCAAAGCTGATGTGTTTGCAGTGTTAACAAGGAGTAGCAAATGAAGAGTTTTACTCATTTGAAATTGCAGAGGAAAAAAAAAATAATCTCATATTTGGCTCCCATAAACAGTTCTGTTCAGTTTTGTTGCAATTCTGAGTTTCCTTGGCACTGATTTGCCTTTCAGGAACTGATTCCAGAAGATGATTGGTTGGGATTAGGATGGCTGCTGGAATCTCAGTGTAAACCCAGGTCCCTGTGAAAGGAGGGGAGGGGACTGATGCAGGTAATACTGCTTTTCTATTTTTATTTTTTTAAAAGGCTCACTGTGATATGTCAAGCTGATAAAAAAACATATGTTTAGGAGTTGCTTCATGAACACTTGTCTTAAATGCCATAAAAATGGTAATTTCTGTGAGAAGGAAGGAGCTACTGTCACGTAGATGTGACCGTAACCTCATATTTTTGTCCTTATGATACTGCTAGTAAATCACCATGCCTCTAGGCAAGTAAATGTGATTGCTTCTCAGTTCTTGGTTAGGTTACTTAATATTTCCACAGAACTCTGCTAGCCAGAGTAGTGGGTATATATAGTGGCAATATAGTGTAGTTGTGAAGAGTTTACTTTGGTGTAGTAAGTATAAATGTTATTTCTGCTTATTTCTTGTCTTCCTTAAATGTACTAAGATGGTGAGACCAAGCTAATCTGGAACATTATTCATGTTCATCATTGGATCAGCTGTTGAAATCCTCCCATCAAGTCAGAAGGGAACTGGCCACTTCACATAGAGGGTAACCAGCAGAAACAGTAATAATCCAAACAATGGCTCCGAAATACTAAACTAACATTTTCAGAGTTCCAAAGAAAGTTTGGTTATGTTGTGATGAAAAAGCAAGTGAAATTGGGAAGGTCTTACTGTATACAACTTCATTTGGTTGTGATTAAAATTGTGCAATATTTTAATGAAATTACAATGTAGAAGAAAGATGATTTTTTTTCAAACCACAGCAGGGGTTAACTGAATAGCTGCCCTTTGACAAGCTCTGACTACGACATCAGGAAAGAACTCAAACGAGTTTTACCGTTAAACATTGATTTGCCAACAGAGGGGAACCATATAGTTATCTGACATAATTCTTCTCAATGTGTTTAAAAGTAATTACTCTCATAGATGTTTCGTAGCTGTACCCATAGATATAATTGCTGTAATGACACAAACGGCCACTTGAATTCTCCAGTGCACTTCTAGTGATTGGATGGCTGATATTACCCCATGTTTTGATCTGCTAAATACCCTGAGGTGACTTTATTTTGCAAACCTTTTTCATTCTTGCTATTAGTGCAATGATAGTTGCACAGCAGGGACACAGTCATTATTCGAAACCTCTGTGAATATTCGCATCGATAAAATTTTGGTAGACAGTAAAAGGACTCCCTCTATTGGCAAATCTATGTGTAACTAGAACATAAAATAATTATTGTGTGCATATATCTTCCTGGGATACTTGAATTTTGTGAAATCTCAGCAATTCGATTAACACATTTGAGATCAAACAAAACCAACTAGCCACAACCTGCAACTGAACTGTAAACTTTGACAGCCCTGTAATTCTGGTCTATTTACACCTGAGCATCACATACAGTATTTTCTCTTAACATGTTTTTCATTCCCTGCTGTAGGATTAAATTAAAATTGACGGAAGCAGGACTGTCAGAGGGCATCATTTGTGGGCAGGAATGTCAGTGGCTCTCATTTGTGGGTGTTAAATATTTGTGGACATGAAATAGCACAACTATTTAAAGACGAAATGCCTTTCCCTGTTTCCAGGAGAGGGCTCTGACTCACCATATAATGTATTTAAATAGACTGAAGGTCTGCATCTTACATGTTAGCACTGAGCTGTCATTCCTTTGTGCTTTGAGCTACTTCAGATAACAGGTTTGCTGATGGCAGCTGCTTTGTAAAAATCAACAAAGTTTTTTTTCATATTGCTCCTAAATATGAAAAGGCAAATCTAGTTCAGGATATAATGAAGCACCCTCCCTTACAAATTCAGTCAAAGGGGGTTTTCAGGGCTTAAAGTAAAGGTGAGGGGTGCAAACCAAAATGACCAAACCAAAAAAGCATTTGAGGTCAACTGTAACCATCTAGGACTGGCTGAGTCGGAGGGAGAAGGAAAGAGAGAAGAACTCCTTGGCAAGGGTGAATATCCATCACACCTGAGCCTGTGTTTTGCACATGTTCCCCTGGCTCCATGCGCAGAGCTGCGGTGAAAGGACACTGTTGGGATCCTGGGTGAAGCTGCAGAACGGACCTGTGCGATGCGGCACGGCCATCCAACGCTGTACGGCTGCGTGGCTCGCTTGCCACCAGGAGACTCTCGCTCCCTGCAATTTGAAGGCAAGGAAAGAAGTATGTACTCATTCAAAGTATAGGCTAAGTAGACAATGTTTGTCGGAAAAACTCTCTAACTATAGATCTGAATTTACTTTCTTCCCTTTAGACAAATACTGCCTCATTACTGTCAATACTGAGAACGTAAAACTGATTTTAATCTGTTTCAGTTAAATATTGTGTCACCCAGCTCTCTCAGGATCTGGTCCCTAGCCCATGGTTAGGGTGCTTACCTGGGAGGCTGGGACACCTATGAAAGGCAATATTTCAGTGCTTGCTTTTCTTAATGCTTGCAGAATATTTTGAGTAATCTTGGGTAAAAGATCGTCTGTGCTAAAGATGGCTTGAATGACATGGTTTTCCCTGAATGTGGGAAAAGATCCTGAGTGAGTCAGGGCTGAGTCATGGGAAGATTATGCTACTTCTACATATGAAACCTAGTTTATTGCGTTCCAAGAGTTGTGCCCCAAAGGTGTTTTGCTGCAGCAGTGTCCTGCTGCAGCTGGAGGCATGGTCTGAAGAGGTGCGGGCCCGTGTCATTACTGAGGTGAAGGAGCCCCTCACAGCTTGCTGTGCACAGATGACCCCCGCAAGGACTAGATTCAATGATCAGAAGGTCTGACAAATTACACTTTTAACTGCAGTTTGAACAGTGTTTTGGTAGTCTTGGGGATTTTTTTATTAAACTTTTCAATTTTGACTAATAATTACAAAGAATTGTGTAAGTAGGATATTTATCTCTATGTAGTCCTCTTGGTTTTCATCCTCACAGTGAGGATGGAGGAGCGGTATTTGTCTCCAGTTTTAGGGAGGGAAATCTGAAGCACAGGCAGGCTAAATTCACATGCCAGGCCTATAGTGAGCCACAGTTACCCAGATCTTGATGTTCACTGAGCAGTCATATTTTCAGCTCCATGACTGTTTTGACATACTTAATATATGAATAAGCTATAGGCACTCCTTTCCACAGAAAACTACCACACAAATAGGAAAGAGGCGCATATAGTAGATGAAGGAATGAAAGCGTGGTTCAATATGGTGTATCCTAACATAGGATTTAAAGGTGACAAGGGAAAAGCAGAAGATACGGGAGAGGGTTCAGATCTAGTGAATAGCACAGTGAAGATGAAAAGCTGTGGATACATGGCCTGACAGGAGGAGCTGTAAGGTGTCAACTCCAGAATCAAGGCTAAACAGAGCTTCGAGAGTGACTCCAAATCCCATCTTCTTTTTCTATCAGAAGTGCAAAGTGATGAGAAAGTGGGGACATAATCATATAAACGTTGCTGTAAGACAAGTTACATAGGAGGCAAGGCGATATAAGAATCGAGTTGTTTGTTTTCCAAAGTTGTTTCCCGAACTCTATGGTGTTATGGGTGCACCCACTCTGAGTTAAAGGTACTTTGGTTCAGGCATCACCAATAAATAGGCCTGGATGAAACTAGCCCTGTTGTGCAAACCTTGAGAAATGGTTTTTATTGAACCTTGAGAAATTGTTAGGTATGTGCTAAGCAATATCTTCTCGGGAACCTAAGGAATTTAGGTTCTGTCTTATCCTGTCTTACCAGGAGCTAACAGTACCAGCCCAAGCTGGGACCAGAGGAAACTAAAACTGCTACGGCTGCACACTGGCACGTACACCAAAAGGGAGTTTGACTACGAGTCAATCACTTGATGCTACAAATATCTGTAGCCCCCAGAGCCTGTTGAGCTCTCCCGCACAGCAGCGGGCTGCATGGCGGTGACCTTACCTTGAGCAGGGGCACCTCTCAGGGCTGTTCCTCGAGATCGAGAGATCCCTTACCTGGCATCTGATACCTACAGTGAGGTAAGCGACATTTTATATTAGATCTAAAACATACTGTATACAAGCTAGCTTAATTATTAGAAGTGTAGTAAGTAGTAGGGTGTTTGACTGCTGTTTAATTATCATTTAATAATTGTTTACTCATCGTTCAAGCATTGTTTACTAAAACCTTTTGGTTAACACCACAACAATGACTTCTTTTAACTCACCTATGGCATATGCAAATCAGGGTCAGTTAAGAGGACAAAATGTCACTTGCATGACTTCACAAAACACTGGCACTTTTCCTTTTGTTAATAATTTGTTAATATTTGTGGGATAATAACCTTTTTCTTCTCAACCTCTAGAAATATGGAGTGTGGTGTCTCTAAACACAAGGGTTGTCAAGTCTCTCATATTGTAGGTGTAGGTACTTGTAATAGCTCACGCTTTCCCAGTTTACATGCAAGTTATAATGAAAGTCTTTCTCTAATATTTTAATCTACATTTGCAGTATGCAAAATCCCAAAGAAACTGGTACCGCTTAATAGGAAAAGCAGTGCAATACCTTGCCATTGAAAATAACTGAAAGACCAGTAGTAAACAGCATGAATTTAATACAGCTTATAGGGAACCACAGCTGTTTTTATACCTGGAGTTACCTGTTGCCAGCTTAGTACAAACACCCTGCCCTGTGCAGACTATAATGGAGTATAGGAAGTGCTAGAAAAACTGTCTTCACTCGTATTTGGTTTATATTGTCTGAGAAATTCTGCTCCAAACAACATATCCTTCAATTGAAAATGCAAAGGTAATGTTTTGAAATCTGCTGTTGAAATACAACATATGGTTGGGTCTCTTCAGCTTCCTGTGAATTTATCAGAGAAAATTGCTTTTCTTCTGACCAAAAGAAGGAAATTCTCTGCTCAACTAATGACTTTATTTGCCAACTTTCTGTGATACCGCTGAATGTTGAATTGTCCGAGCTGATTCACTCTTCATTTCCTGGAGACAGGGGGAAAAAAAAAGGTAGGTATCCACATTTATGTCATACTAAGTTCCAGCCAGAAACTTCATAGGGCTGGAAAGTCATTTAAAGTTATCAAGCAAACAGTTCAAAATGGTATTGCAAACTGCCACACTTGACACATGAGGCTGATCTAGAACCCATTCGGATGCGTTTCCTAGTCACCCAATTGACTTGCATTCAGAAGTATTTAAAAATACTAGCAAATATTTATCTATTTTCCCATATTGGAAGCTTAAACTCTCCAGGTGTAGGTGAGGTGTGCGTGCTGTGGCCAGCTCAGTTTGTTTCTGTGAGCTACTTTTGCTGTTATCTACCTCTATTACTTGGAATTAGATATTAACAGGAGTCCAGAATTCAATTTTGCACAAGATACAACCCAAAGCAGAATATCTAAACAAACTGTAGAAAATCTGATCTGCAAAGGGCTGAACTAGTGGCTTCTATGAGTGTGTGTTGCAGGGTGACAGCCCACCAAAGTAAGCTGGGTTATGTCTACCAAGCAGTAAAATGCAGAGCTATCCAGTTGTAACACTCTAAGAATTTAATGACGAGTTTGTGTTAATACAAAATGGAAACTAAAGCACTTCCATCTGTTACTCCTTCATGAAACTTTATTTCAAGATTTTATTCTGCTGCATATGAAGGGTAATGGTTTACATACAGATGCTTAAGACTCCATAACTTGTATAGCCTGAAGCATAGAATTAGCTCTTATCTTAATTTGAATAAATTCAGTAACAGTGGAAGTGTTCAAATTGACAGACCCACCAATCAAAGGTCATGGCATGATTGGTTTTGGGGAAAAAAGCAAAATACGTGCAAGAAAATTGTTTCAGCAAACATCCTGTGCACTGAAGACCTATACAGGTCTAAGGTAGATGCCCTTTGATAACACAGTCTGTACAGTCAATCACAAATTCTGGTTCAGTTTACGAAACAGCTGTATTGTTGCATTCCTCAGCATACATCAAATCAAGCCATAGGCTGTATCACCTGTATTCCAGACCAGGGGCAGCGCAGACTCATTAAACATTGCTGTCTCCCATTGCAACATGAATGCGTTGGGAAAATTAAGCTGGACTGCAGAGATTAGTTCAGCTAAGCTTGCCTCCAAGCAATGGATTTTGAACAGTAAAATTTTCTCAGGAGTGTAACGCAGATTGAGGGTAACGCTGCCTCTTAAATATCATTAAGCCTGAGATGCTGGGGGTACAAAGAACCTGCAGGGGAGAGGAATACAAATACATGATATTGTCTTGCAGAGATCTGGTTTAACTGACGGCCCAGTTATGAAGAAGGAAAACAGGTGCATAGAAGAGTTGCAAACTGCATGATTTGGAAACCACATCCAAAAAAAGTAAGTCTAAAACCTAAGGAATGCTGAGGAGTTGTAACAAAACTGAGGAAGGAAAACGAATGCCTTTGGTTGGCTAAAATAGAGTGAAAGTATTTGGAAGACTATTTTTTCCAAAATCTCCATCAGCTAACAGAACTGTAAAGAAGTGAACTATAACCCAGAATGACTGTGAGGGAACTCCCTTTCTCATGAGGGAAGAGTTGGAAAATGATGCAAATCAGCTCCTCAGGACTCAAAATCAATGTGGTCTTGTATGTACGTGTATCTTCAGATGATCTGAACCTGATCAAGTTCATCCAGGAAGCCTGTGGGGTAACTTGGACTGCTCAGTTTCCAGGCTAGCCCTCTCAAAATTGTGCCATGGCACAGCTGATACTCTAGGTTCCTAGGCTGCCTGAGAGACAGCTTTAAAACACTTGCAGAAATCTTTTGTTGTAGTTTCTGCTTGCTTTTACTGTGTAAACTCACAGTTGTTTTATCTTTGAGCTTTCAGCAACGGAATATTTTAGTGATGGAAATGAAATACTGAAAAATGAATATGGAAAAAGGAAGAAGACAGCACCTGTCGAATCAGGGGTGTGGGTGTTGTACCGAATTAACATACTAGTTTCCGTCACTCGGTCCTGGTTTGTGTGCTATTATGGCACAAATCCCCGTGGAAAAGTGTGAGGTTGGAACTGAAGTTTGGGAGAGGCACTAGGAAAATGCAGTGCTTGCAGGAAATGCTGCTGTGATTTTGTGGGGTCTCCCACAAAGACTTCTCTGTTCGAATTGGTACTGAGTCAATACTGGCACAATGGCAGAAAGCAGTACAACTGTGCTTGAAATGATACGCAAACTCTCACCTATCCCAACACCAAGGATTCTAGGTCTCATCTGCCGCTGTCTTATCCTGGCTGTGGCATCACTGTCCATATGCATTTGGTTTGAAATCCTAATACAGAATGACAGTGTTTAATATGAGTAAAAGTAAACCTCTGTTCAAAGTGCATAGCACATGAGGTTTGGGAGTTCTATCCTGGCCGAAGACCAGTTTATTTATTAAAACCCTAAAGACTGAAAAAAAATTAGATATTAAAACGTGCTGGTAAGCTTCCTGTAATTTTAACTGTAAAAATATCCTTGTTTTCCTCTCTGTATCAGCTGCACAGCATGGCTTCTGCATATGTGTGCATATTCCTTCTGCTTAGGAACTGTGTGCTGGAGTGGTTCCACTTCCAGGCTGGCCTTAGGTTTCCTAGACTGAGCTGATTGAAAACCAGTTTTAAAAGGTATGTATATAATATAACATATACATAATAAATATATGTAATATAGTATGCTGTACTGCATGTTTCTGCACACTTTTGCTCTTGTAAACTCTTAAGGAAAATGGCTGCAGTTATCTTCTGCTCTAGAGAATAAGTCAATCAAATTGTGACATAACATTTACTTCACCAGTAAACTGTTCTAATATACTTTTGAGATGAAGTGTGTTACAAAGATATAGAGGAGAGTCTTAGCGGGAAATCTTAAGGCTCTTAGATCTACCCTGCTGGTAGGAATCCATGATACAGCTAAGCTGATCTAACAAGGATCAAAGAAAGCCTGGCTGGAAGTGAAGGGTGGAAAGGAGAGAGTGGCCTTGTCTCTTTTTGGCAGCAACTATACTGTGAATGTCTCTGTGGGAGTATCAAATGTAATGCTGCTGAAGGTGAACAGAAGTGGGCTTTATGTGGAGTTCCTCTTAAAATCTCTTTTTATTTTAATGAACTCAAAGGGAAGCAATAATCTAATGTGCAAGTTACATCTAGCTCTGTAACTTTGAAATTCACATGGGCTCCTTTTGAAAATGCTTTCCATATTTTATGTAACTTCAGATTTTTATATATTCGGGTGACAAAAATTGGCACTTTTCAGATTACACTGTCACTTGTTTGAACTAACCACCTATGAGGTATTAAATAGAATTAAAGAGAAGACATAGAGGGTCAAGGAATTACACAAATACATTGCTGGAGCTAGATCTTCATCCTTGCATAAAATACAAGAGAATGACTTGTTAGTACGCAATGCCCTGAATGTTCACTTGTGTGATTTATTATTACTTAACTGTACACATCTACAGACAAAGGAACATAGTGATATACCAAACCGGGAGATCTCTGTATTGTTTTTTTTTTTTAAATCATGAACCACTTCTTTATGAGGGACCTATCAAAAGCATGACAAATGCTCACTATTACAAATGGGCATCCTGTTTAATGTTTCAGAAGCTGTTATATGTGTCTTGCAATTCCTTCACGCATGTGTCTAAAATATATGATCCACATGAAACCATTATTATTTCTTCATGTACTTGTTCTTGTGATTCTCACGGTCTCAGATTTTTGCCAAAGAATGTTGTGAAATTCAGTGAGTTTAACGATTTTTGTCAGGTTGAAGAAAGCAGGTGACAAGGTTCGCTGCTCTAAAAAAAAGTAAGGGCCTTACTGCCCTCTGCTTTCTTCTTACAAGAATGGAGACATACATCTTCATCCAAGAGTGGAGATATGGGTGTCCCTCTCGCCAAGAGCATCAGGAATCCCTTTTCTCTGTGGAGGTGTGAGAGAAACAGGTAAGAACCCCAACAGCCGGAGAATGTGGCATTGAAGTGAAGCCTTAGTTACTGCATTCCTATCACTAACAAAATTTCCCTCAGTGCTTATTTTTTGCCTCAGAGGCAGTTTGGCAATTCAGTATCCATCAAGATGTCTATGGAAGTTAAAGCTATTGCTTTGGACTGCCTATGTTTCCGAGCAGGCCATACTATATTGCTTACACTTGGACCACTTTTTACAGGTTTTCATCATTTTGATGAATTTTTACTGATAAAACATACTGCCAAAGCTACTTGCACTGATATCTCTTTCTTTTGCTGACAAGAAAATTTGCTGCCCAAAACAGCTTTTGCAGGAAGAGGGATTTGCTCCAGCCAAAACTCCCAAAGAGTGTGGGCTTGGAGCAAATTCATTCCTGTGGAAAAATTTCCAGAAATGAAATATGTTACGCAAGTGCCTCACTCCCTGACTGTCTGAAAATGACAGCTAGTGAGGTTTCCATACAATGGTTTCCTTGTCAGAAAAATATTCCATATGCTGCCATAGCTAGCCTAGTCTTCTGTTTATGAACGCAGCGTCAAAGGTGTGGGACTTCCAACCACTGAGGCTGGATAAATAGAGGGATTCATAGAAGTGAGCCAAGCCTGGACCTTAGTTAAATCCATGGAACATTGCAGTTGACTTCAAAGTGAGCACAGCCAGGTCTGGAATAAATACCGGGCTGGTTGCAGCAGTACAAGCTTTCATTCTAGGCACAATACTCAAAGGGCTTTTCTACCTGTGAAAATAACAGTACTTAGGTTGCAGAAATATGTTATTTTCCAAATCCTGCTGGAAGGAGTAACCCTTTGTAGAGGTTGCTGTGTTCTCATCGGATGGGAGTAGCAGCTCCTCTGGATGGGTCCTAATCTGTTTCAGTCAAAATTACTCTGGTTACCAAAATGGTCCTGTTAAAGCTAACGTGGCCTCTTTTGGCTGGTGCAAGTCAGATAAATTAACTCCCAAGAGGAGCTCTACAAGCATACTGAGAGCACAACGATCCCTGGCCTTCTTTGCATGTGAGCTGCTCTGGGGGCACATCTTAATTCTTCCATCTGCCTGCATAGTGAACGTCAGACTACACTCTGCATCAAACCTTGTTTTGGTGTTTAGCTTTGCTTATTAATTAGAAATGTCTTTATCAGTGGGAATAATCAGCTGGGAATAAACTTATGGCTTATTGTGGTTTAGCATAAATTATTCTTAAATTGGAATATACGTGTTTTCCTGCTTTGGACTACTTTAAGTTTAGCTTCCTCCTGGGGTGCAGCCTTGGCCTCTGAGGTGCCAGTTAAAATTTTGATGAGGGGCAAAAAAAAAAAAAGAAAAAGATTTCTTTTCTTTAGTTCCATCACAGCTGTTTTATTTCAATGATTAGCCATGATGGTGTGTTGAAGCTGTATGGAGGAGAAAAAAACAGCCCCTGGACTGAAAGGAGTTTGTGGGTGAACAGGACATATGCTTTAAGAAGCATGAACACATCCATCGAAATTAGTTTAGTTCTAAATGAAATTGCCTGTTAGAAGGCACACATATGGGGAAGCACGTGTGGGAAAGGAGGTTCCGAGACTCTGTTCACAAAAATCCTAGCTGCAAAGAAGAGTTTATTCCCCGCCCGAGTTGTATAACGCTATGATTCAGTCAGCAATGTTATTTTGATCAGTGCCTTGGCAAAAGAAATTTAATTGGAAAATCCTAGGCCTTTATATTTTCCATTGTTATTATTTTGTTTTGTGCCTCTAAATGCTTCCATGTGAGCAACTTCACTCATCTTTAAAGAATGCATGTAGGAAAAGAGATGTTTATTGAAGCGTTTAGCTAGTACTGCTTGTACTAGAAAAGGTCAACATGAAAAATCCCCTTCCTCTAAAATTTTTGTAGGATTTTACTGAAGGAAAAGCATATTATATGCAACAAAATGGGGGTTTCTCTACCACCTTGTCTGGAAAACATGTTTTCTGAATATTTTCTGAATTCCTGCCAAAAGCAACCAGTTTCTGGGTTTAAACGCGATGTCACGCTGAACGCTTACAACCTTGACTCGGCCCGTAACTCCCCTGATTTGGTTCTGCGGCACCTCGGCCACCCAGGCCCTCAGGAGACGCTGCACCACGGGGGAGAGCGCAGGCCGCCCGTGTGACGGGTGGAGTTCCTTTTTTTCCTGTTTGTTTGGGGCTTTTTATGAAACGGACGTCTCGCTGGTGGAAATCACCTTCTCGTCAAACCTGTTTGGTGCAACTCGCCAACCCGTTTCCAGCCAGCAG
>NW_010557745.1:932-5471 GCF_000687285.1 Phaethon lepturus | reverse complement strand
ACTCAGTCCCCTCATCCAGATCATTATGATAAAGATATTAAACAAGACGAGCCCCAAAACTGAGCCCTGGGGAACATCACTTGTGACCAGCTGCCAACTGGATTTAACTCCATTCACCACAATTCTCTGGGCTTGTCCGGATGTGTGTTCTGGCTGCATATTATTTGTCACCTTTTTTTTTTATCTGAACATACTAGGAACAGATATGAAATGGTCCATCACTGGTGGCTGTGCTCTTATCCTTGTCAGGATCTGAGACCAAAGAGAAAGTACTCAGCGCCTTTAAAAATATCTCATACTGTACAAAAAGCTGTAGGTAACTTCCCAGAGAACGTGCTCTTAGAAGGAACCAAAAGACCAAGCCAAATTACTTTTACAGCCTAGTACTGACAAAACAAAAAAGGAGATGAAATTAGCAGATGGAATTATTTACAAGTAAAACAGACCCAGGTGTAACTCAGGTCATACACCTGAAGGATGAGGAGTCTGAGGTAATTCCACTTTCTTAACTTCTCCAAGCACCATATGGTAGTGATCTTCATCTTACAGAGTCTACTTGAATTAGATGGAGCAGGAGGCAGGAGCTCAGCCACACTGGGGAAGGGTCAGTGAGCACTGCTGTAGAATGACAGGAGCCATCCTTCTTTTATGGAACTGATTCCCTCTCTTCCAGGTCCTTCTTTCTTAATTCTTGAAAATAACATATTGGAACTAAGTTCAGGTGATACCATGCGCTTAGAGCAGCAGCCTTCTGGTGAAAAGGGACATGTTTCATTTACCAGTTAGTTTACCAATGTTTCCACAGTGAAATACAGGAAAACAAATCTCAGCTAGCTTTAAACAGCATCAGTTACACCAAGATCCAATGCCCAAATAGGTACTGTTTTATATCAGCCAATTTTTAAATCAGCCTTTGGCATAGAGAAATGTGGAAATGTAAAAAAATGTGCCCTTAAGGTCTCAAGCCTTTTAAAGAACAAATGCTACTACACTGTACTGCAGCTTAAAGGACAAATATAACCACTGATGTTCTTTATAAAGTTATTTTCACTTCTGATCAGAATCCAGTTTGAATCTCGGTCTTTGCAGATGGAAAGTTGGCCAGTTACCATTTGTTCTCATCAAATGTCTCAGCCTGCTGCCTCCAGATAAAGCTATTTTAAGAGAAAAATCTTCCTTTTTGAATTAGGCTTTACCTAGCTGCTGCTTGCAAACCAGCTGCTCTGTGTATTTGTACAGAAAGAGAAACAGCTTGAGCAGTTATTCCTGCTGCTGTTTTCATGGATCGTTGGTATCTTACACTCACATCAAGCAAACCTGGATTAAATGAAAGAAAGGGAAGAAATGGTCAGCTTTTTATACATTTACATCAGATATAATCAATACTTAGTTATACCTCTTAATACAAAACTTAGTCTATTAACGCAAAAAAATAATCCCATATGAAATCCATTGAGATTGACTGTGCAAGATGCTGTAGTTCAGCCAGAAGTTCCAGCCTGATACAGGAGGCATAGAAAGAAATTTTAAGGACTGCATCCTGCAACCTGACCTACTGGCAGTCAGATCAGATGATCTTAATGGCTCCTTCTCATTGGCAAATTTACGGCATAGTAAAACTAGAAGAGGCTGTTTAACCCAGCCGCGCCCTCATGTGTGCATTCATTGTCATCGTTTTAAAATATCCTACTGCAGTATTTCAACACATCTTTTCTTATAGCACTGGAGTGACAAAAGTCTTCAGAGAGACAGATTTTCTGCTGCTGTACATGGCTAACCGATTACAAAACAATTGAAGCATACTGAACTCCCTCTCCAGCCCCAGCTTTTTTTATGGCCATTTTTTCCAGGAAGCTGCCTCAGATTTCCTCAGTGGCCTTCCCAGAGCCGATGTTTGTATTATTTGAAAGAATGACAGAGAATAGAAAGATGTCTCTGCTCATACCACATGCCATAAGCAGCCCTTCTTAAGATCTCCCGTCCCTTACCTCACATGGGAAGCTTAACTACAGACTGTGGCTTATGTGGCAACTAAGCAGTGCAATACACAAGTGAGGGCTTTTTGAAACTTGTCAGGAATTTGAGGGTTGCTCATGTTTAATCACTGCTTCTTCACCAGGTATGGTGACAGTGAAAGCTGGGAGGAAAAACACTCATGGCTGGTATCAGTTTCCAACACAAATAAATATTTTTTATTTCCCTTGGTAGCAAATACACAGACTTTCACTTTTAAATATAAAGTGAAAACCTACAAACCTTCCCTACCTGAAGACCGCAGATGAAATTCCTCTGAGGAATCAGTCCTGGGGACCAACGGAAGATTAAAAGTCTGTATCCCTATTTCTTCACGATGCTGCATAGTCACCATGGCACACAGCCGTGACAAAGGCAAGGTCCCTTTGGCAACCATCTGGTCTCTGACATTTGGGTAATAATACCTGGTAAGACACAAAGAAGCAGCATCAGTCATGCTGTTTTGATGATGACAAAATGATCATTATTTCTCTCAAGACTGAATAATAATTCACTTTAATTTGTGTGTCTTCAAACACTAGTTAGTCTCCTGACAGCTAAGGGATAAACTCAATTAAATTAATTTCCACAGGAAAAAAGCCCAACAGTAAGTGCTCAAGTAGACAATGCTACAAATAGATTTTTGCACTAGTCCTAGCAAGTCAACCAGCAGAAACTCTACTAAAAAGAGGCATCTGAAAGAAAAACAAGAGAAAGATCTGGCACCAAATATTCTCCGCTTTCAATTTCCGTTAATAAATAAAAATGCTACTTGCAGAACAGATTTGTGGTACCAGTTTATGAGTGTAAAAAATTACTCTAGAGCGTTTCTTACTGTGCTACTTGGCTTCAGACTCATCCTAAAGTGAGTTTTGGCACTGTACCTAATGAACAAGACGTAGATCAGGAGAAAGGCAGCCACTGGGTTTTCAGCAGCAGTGACTGAGTAATGCACTAGTGCTACAACACTTGTGTTTCCCTTTCCATTTTGGGTCAAATCCTGAACATTAATTGACTGTTCGAGTCTTGGGTAGAGCACTGCCTGTCCCAGCATCTTGAAATACTACACTTGTTGGTTTCTATTTTTCCCCCATACATTTCTATAAGCACAGAATCATAGAATCACAGAATCATTAAGATTGGAAAAGACCTCTAAGATCATCAAGTCCAACCGTCAACCCAACACCACCACACCCACTAAACCATGTCCCGAAGTGCCACGTCTACATGGTTTTTGAACACCCCCAGAGATGGTGACTCCACCACCTCCCTGGGCAGCCTGTGCCAATGCTTGACCACTCTCTCAGTAAAGAAATTATTCCTAATATCCAATCTAAACCTCCTCTGGCGCAACCTGAGGCCATTTCCTCTCCTCCTATCACTGGTTACTTGGGAGAAGAGACCAACACCCACCTCACCACAACCCCCTGGTCAGGTAGTTGTAGAGAGCAATAAGGAGTAATTCAAGATGCTGACAGCATCATAGCAAGAATTCTGTGATCTGGAATCTGGCAGTCAGTATCTAAGGTCATTCCTAGTAACAAGGATCTATTGGTAAGCTTTTTCCATTTCAAATATTGCAAACTGGCAAGAGGATCTTTACAGAATTCTTAAAAGGCTTCCGACTCATTAATTTGCTCTTTTCACCCGAAACAGCCTAAATTTACCAGCCCCTATCAGTGAGTGGTCAGGGAAGATTTAAACCAAAGTCCAATTGTCCTCAGGAAGCTGAGCTAAAGCACATTTTTGAAATGCCAGGTACTAACAACTGGTCACTTCAACTGCTCTGGTCATTACCAACATTAATGTAAACACATCCAGCATGTAATAATTCTCATGTGAACTTGCAAATTTTAAATGGCTTGGATTGTTTACTACAGAATGAACACTTTATAGTTACTATAATTATGCTTTTATAAAGCTATCTGTCTTCATGATCTCTGCTTTCAGTTACTAGTAATTAGTTTCAGCTGCCAAAGAAACTATAATTTGAACTTACAAACATTTTCTAGAATATCCTTTTATAATCGGTGACTTGTATTAGTGAAAAAAACACCCCAAACCAATGAGATACTGCCAGGGTGCTATTAAGTAAAATTTAGATGTGCATTTAAATTAATGTTTTAATGCATTTAAACATTACTTTTAGATCACTATGCTGATAACAAAATAGAAGAAAGCAAACTAAGAGCACACACCTTCTAAAGAAGTTGTAAGAAGAAAAGAGTAATCAGCGCTCTTGGGGAGGGGGGGAAAGGCATGCATGTCTTAAATGCAATCTTAAATGCAGCTATTCATCACCAAATGTTGATGAGCTCACCATTTTTTCACTTACTATTAAATATTCATTTCATAGCTAGAGATTTTTCAATACCAGATATGTCTCTATCTGTATTGCTGTGACATCTACAAAGAACAGGATTTTATTCTGTACCTGCACCAGACTTCAAACTGGATTCCTCCTCCAGCTGCTCCTAGTGCTGTAAATGCACTGACCAGGAGCCTCTGGACCGGGACATCAGCAGG
>NW_010557745.1:691-903 GCF_000687285.1 Phaethon lepturus | reverse complement strand
AGGAACCAACAAAGAATGATGATGCTCATCATTAAAGACGGGATCAGGGACACACAAAGTGGTTGCTGTGCGAAACGGCTTTAATTTCATGCCTACAAGTCAAGCAAAGTTGGTTAAAAATGGTTGTATTTGTGGGTTTCCACCTTTTCCTATTTGCAGACCTTCAGGAGGCAGGACCTGTGGACAGTAAGTTAAATCCTCCTGCAGAAGGC
>NW_010557745.1:0-621 GCF_000687285.1 Phaethon lepturus | reverse complement strand
CAGGCTGGAAACTACTGTTAAATGTGGCTGGAGGCTGACATAGTCCACAGGAGTTGTTATGGAACAATGTTGCTGACTGTCATTTATCAGAGGAAATATATATTACTGATTCAAAGCACTCAAAGTGAACACTAAGTCCTTTTCAACAATTGCAATTATTTAAATACTCCTTTAGAATCCAAATTATCTAAACCAGGCAAGTCTTCTCTTGCTGTATCCATGAAAATGAGCATTATGAAAGGCTTGTGTATCACAGAATCATTGCATCTTTGGGCTGGAAGGGGCCTGTAACGATCATCTAGTCCAATCCCCAATTTAACTGCATACAAACTTAGTACTCCCTTCGAATCTAAAGGGATTCTTAAATGTTCTTGCATCTCTGCAGGGTCAGTTGGTGAAGTCCTCTAGGATCTTTAACAAAAAGGTCCCATGTGAAGAGATTCAGAAACAGGTGTCTTTTTTTTTTTTTCCTGAGAACTCTGCTATCTGCCTCAGTTAAAACGGGCTTTTACTTTACTGATGTAGCCCAAGTATAGTTGCATGCAGATCCTCTGAGGCAAGCAAGCATTGTCTGCATTACAGAAGCTCAGAGAATCACAGAATCACAAGGTTGGAAAGGAC
>NW_010557744.1:15628-21456 GCF_000687285.1 Phaethon lepturus | reverse complement strand
AATAATAATAATAATAATAAAACAATCTGTGTTGCCCATTTCTGTTCTCCAGTTGAAGGAACTGCAGCCTCGGAGAGACAGCCCTGATGCTTCCTCATCCGCAGCACTAGGTTGTCTGGACTGGGGAATCTTTAAGCTGAGGATAACAAATTACCCTTAATTTTGCTTTACGACAGCTTGTACTTGATTGAAGAAATAAAAGCTAGTGTTGTAATAAAAGTGCAGTCACAACACTAAAGTGGTAGTTACTTCTATTTCCTGGCCAAGGCCCTTAAGTTTTCTGTTCCTCAGGTACCTTTCTGTAAAGCAGGTACAAGTGTCTTTCTCTTTCTGCATCGTTTGTCTCAGCTGCCTGACCAGACCTGGTCAGGATACGTGCTCTCTCTTACTGCGGCTTTGCATAGTGCTTAGCACAGTGAAGCTCCCCTCTTGATTGATGCCTTAGAGGTCCTACAAAGTACATAAACATGAGTAATAATTCTCATAGTTCATCTACCTCCTTCTCCTCATAGCAAACTAGAAAGGTAAGTTCACTGGGGAAAAAAAAACAAGCAGCAAACCAAAAAAAAGCACCACCTGACAATTTGTTCCTGGTGTGTAAATATATTTTGGGCATTATTAAATGGGAAAAGTTTTCTGCTCCTGACTGTACAAAATGTGATAGAGGAAGGCCCTGGGAATGCTTGTTACCGAGACTGAAGTTGAAGTGACCTCCTGCTTCTGCTAAGGGCCAAAATCTGGAGTACTAATGTCCCATGGAAGATTCTTCCCGAAACGCCATCACTTGTTCAGAAAAGCAGGCTTACAGATGAGTAATTGTCCTTTGCAGCATGGTCTCCATGTGTTCAAGCCCCAGAGATATCAGCTCACTGTCCTTTTCTAACCCTAAATGAATGTCAATGGAAAGACTAACATATATCATGTACATGTAAGCTAAAGACAACAGTATACAAAATCCAGGGAGCTTGCTGCTGGAGTGGTCTCTGCTCCACTCTGTATTTCCTGCCGGAGTTTACCTCTCCTGCATTTCCTTCCCATCTTGTCAGGTCCCGGAGAAAATGTGTTTTTCTGGCTTTTATTGCGATGAAGTCTGTGTTCAGCCAGTCCAAGAGTTGCTCCGGTGGTCTTCAGCTCCCATCCTTTACGCTTTGGCAGACCACAGGCTTCCAGGCTGCAAAATACAGGCTGTCAAAGAGATGGAGAGGAGCACTAATCACACTAATATTTGAGCACTTCCTAAACTGATGTATTTATCCTCACAGGATTTCTGTGAGGTAGGAAATTACTACTGTCCTCTTTTTAGAGACGAAAACCAGATGCACGCAGGAGCTAATTGACTTAGGTAGTGTCGCACGGAAGCTGGTGGCAGAGCAGTGAAATGAGACCAGCCTCCGGCCCCAGAGCCATGTGCCGCCGGACAGGTCGGCTCACCAGGTTTTGAAAGCCTGGTCGGTGCCCACGGGCTTTTACAGCCCTGTGGAAATGCAAAGCACGAGCTTTCAGAACATGACAACCTAGGAAGAAAGGGATGGGTTTGCACTCAGATCCAAGTCAGGCAGCGGCAGCAATACCAGCCTGGCCCAGGTTTGCAAAGTGACCGGGCTTTTGTACTTGCTCTGGGGAAGAAGCATTTTTTTTTTCCTGACAACTGTTGAGAAGCGATTCCTGATATTGGAGGAAAACTCTCGGCTGATTTCAGCCTTGTCACAAAATCTGTCTGCGGGCTGAGAGCTCCCCTCCTCTCTTTCACACCAGTGAAAGCAGGAGCTTCTGGAAATGAAATTTCAGCCCAAACCTTTTTGTTAATTTTACTTAATTTTTAGTCCTGCTTCCTTTTATATTTAGTTTTCAGAACATGTTGAAAGTATTTTAAAAGAAGCCGTGAAACAGTTAAGAAAATACTGGAGACTATGGTTGGACACTTTAAAAACAATTCTGTTTTAAAACAATTCTGTTTTAAAACTTCAGGTTGGGTTGTAAGTAAGAGATGAGGAATGCCACTTACACAGCTCATGTGGGTTTTGATTAAATGTTTGTCCTTATAAGCATTGAGACGGGAAGGGGAGTGGCATTGCCTTATCCTTGCAGCAAATTTATAGACCTTGTTAGTGAGGTTAAACTTTTGTGCTGACTAAACTTTTCCACACCCTCTTTCTGCAATAAAAATCCACCTCAAATTTTCAACTCACAACCAAGTAGCAAGATGAAGTAACGCCTAATGTTTCACATTAAAGCAAGGCAAGTATCCTGAAATACCCTTCCCCAGCACCAAAAATTATTCTGCCCAAACAGCTGCTCCTCCCTCAGAGAACTCTTACCAGCTTTTAATATTTTGTAGGATTGCAAAGCTAGTGCTTTTCTTTGATGGTATCACTGACTTCAGGTCTGATTGCAGGATGGATTCTGCCCTCGGTTCTGCATGTAGCAGACAACAGCCACCTAAGATAAAAAGGTAATTCAGAGAGCAGAGACAGTGAGCGTAACCGGGAGAAGGATCACCCTGACCGTGTCTCATCTGCAATAGATGACAGGCGAACAGGACATAATATATTGGATTGTCATTTATATGAACGCTGTATTGATTGCTGTTTACTAAATTTTCTTTTTAATTTAGAAAATCAGATCTGAAATTTTCAAGGCGCAATTAACAGGGATTCCCGTATTCTTACCCCAGGGTTTGAGAGCAGTAGTCCTGAAAAGGTGATGGGAGTAAAGGATTGCCCCCACATCGGGTAATCTCAGCCTTTTGTGTGCAAGCGGCAAGAGTGGCCTGGGAAGGCTCGCAGGAGCCCTCGGGCACAGCACGGTTACTATAGCTCCGCTCCGCAGCTGAGGTCTGCAGAGAATCAAGCAGAAGAATTTGGTCTCGCCGGTCTTCTACGGTAAGGGCACAGAGGAGGGGTGTGGGGCCTGCCCAGCTGCGGTGTGAGAGCTGGGATCTCCTGGTTGAAGTATTACAGGCGCCTGGGGTGCAACAGGCAGCCGTGAACTTGGCAAAAGTAGAATTTTGCGGCTGAATTGTACTTACTCCTCTTACCGCCAACAGCGAATTTTCTCAGTGTGAAGCTCAGCGTCCGAGCTCTGCGCAGAGACCAGGTTGCCGCGGCCGTCCCGTGTGAACGGCGTGGGAATGCCGTGGTCTGGGGAAGGCGGCAGCGCTGTCAAGTGTGACCCCGGCGTGATGAGCACCTGCGGCGGTGGGTACCAGCGTGGAGCAGTGGTCCTCCTCCGGTCTGCGGGACTAATCCTCGCAGCGCTCGCGGGGCAGGATTCGCGCCCGGGAAGAGGCCAGAATGAGGGATATATGACACTTAATCTCATAAGCTTGAGCAGGACTTAATGCTTCCCAGAATTTTGCTATCCTACTGCAGGATGTGCATGTATTGTAGAAGTAAACTGAAGCGATCCCCTAATGATTTTCTTCTTCTTTAATTAATTTCTTCTGTCCTCCCCTCCCTCTTACTCCCCCCCCGCTCCCCAAAAAAAAAAGAAGCCAGCAGGAGCCAGCTGTCTTGACAGGTCATTTAAAACTGCTTTTGTAAAAATAGGTTTGTTTTTTATGGCTTAATATTTTAGAGGCTGGTGACTGGTTAAACTTCTTTCAACACCAGCACCTCTTGCTTTGGGCTTCAGCCTTCAAATAAGTCACTGGTTGTCATGATTTACTGTGTACACTATGGGACAAGTGCAAGATTTTGACAAGAAAAGATATTTGGGTGTTATTTGAGGAGACATGGGGAAAGTCGCTTAGTTCAGTGTTTATATAGAATGGCTTTCTTGTTTCAGAGGTCACCTCTGTTGGAATAACAGGTGCGGGCTCCAGACATCAGCTGCAAGGGCTGTTCCGTGCACCAGGGAGGTTATAGCTTTTCCTATTAAAGATGACCAGAATTTCAGGGGATAAATTTTGCTTGAATTCTAGCAGAAAGGTGCAGCCTGTAAGCATAGCAATTGCTTTTGTGGTGATAACACCAGTGTCTTTTCTAAACGCTGTTCCCATTAAGGTGTTCAGAGCAATGGATGCGGAAACCTGTTCCTGAAAAATGTGTCCCGACTTTGAAGACGACTGTCTATGAGTTTAAGTAAGAGCAATAAAGTGGGTGAGGAACAGGCTATAAACACGCAACAGACTTTGTTCAAATTGGGGAATAGAGAGTTTCTGCAGTGCTGTTCCAAGTGTGGGAGAGTTGGCTCCAGTAGCAACCCTGCAAGTATTACAGAGTGGTGTTCAGGTTTGTTTCTAAAAGCGCCTTGAGATGGCATTTCTCCAAAACTGAAGGGTTAGGCGTGTTCAACAAATGAAATGGGCTGGCTGGGCATTCCTAACTGTCTCTCGCCTGCACCACGGGCCCTACGGAGAGCTGCAAGGCTTCCTCCTCCGCTCTCCTCTAAACCAAGCCTTGCCTGACTTTTCCCTTCTGCTGACCCTTGTCCCAGCAGCTCTCCAGGCTCATCTACCTCTTTCTTCTCCCTCCCCCCTGTTCCCTCCTGCACACACACGTACACACACGTACACACACGTACACACACGCGTGCGCGCACACGTGCGTACATGCACGACACACAAAGCCACCAGAGCTCTCTCCCGCTGAGCACTCGCAGGGCTGAGTCACCCCTGGCCCAGGGACTGGCCGTCCTCTCCGTACCTCCAAGCTCTCCTTGCTCAGACTGCCTCCAAGTCAAACTTCAAAACAGAGGTACTAAACTCGCCCTCGCTTTTATTTCTCTACACCACATTTTCCCACCTGCAAGTCTTTTTAAGAACTTTTGCATGCCACTTGCCAAATTTTCTTTATGTAGGTGCTTGGCCTGGGCGCATGGCTGTAGTATCTGAGCGCTTTTCAGTCATGCATGGAGTGATGTGACTCATGTCGGGCTCGGGTGATTTGTTCTCTCTCCCCATTCCCTCCCAAGAAGGAGGCCTGTGCCTGCTGTGCCAGAGTCTTTGTTTTGCTTGGGTAAAGTTTCAGTTTGTGAGATTTTTGTGTGACTGGGAGGCTGGGGGCGTCACCCACAATCTTCATTCTTTCATCCCATCAATGTTCTCTGCTGGCATGTTGAAGATTTTCACAATTTTTATGTTATCTCTGCGCTACATTCCTCTGATACCAAGCATATTTGGCATCGTCATATTTAATGAATAAAACCATCCAGCAGTATTCCGTTTTCTGTTTTTGGGTGCAAGTCAGCCTTTAACTGTTTGAGGTCAAGCTGGGAACGTGCTGAGAACAGAGCAGCCCACACGCATCCCATCAGTTTTTACACCTTCCTTTGCATCAAACACTGATGGTCATGGCAGGACATGGGGCTACATGGATGTCTCGTCTGGTCTAGTCTGAACAGTTCTATGTTCCTGTTTCCCCAAAATCTTTGTTGATGGTGTTCAAGGTACGCCCTCAAAATTCACAAAACCAGGAAAATTATAATCCTTTTTTTTTCTACTTTTCATTCCATGGGATATTAGCAGGAAGTTAGCTTCTTGAAGGTGGGCTTTTTTCTCTCATTTACATGTTGTATTCTTAATTACAGCAAGAACTCCACTGTAGAAAAGACATTGAAAAAAAACAGTGTGATCATCAGATTCATATTTGGTTTAAATGGTGGACTCGGTGTCTGCTCTCCCTACCCTCCAGCCTGTTCTGAGTGGCAAAGAAAAGTAACAGCTGAGTTCAGGAGGAGAAATGTAATAAAACAGATGATTTTTAAAAAGCAAATAAAGAACCCTAAATTCTTAAACAATTCATCTTGGTGATCAAGAAACAGAACAGCCACTTAAAATCTCACTCTCATAAGATACAAAATGATCCGTAAAAAAGTTGTGTAGATAA
>NW_010557744.1:15121-15366 GCF_000687285.1 Phaethon lepturus | reverse complement strand
GGAAAAAGCCGTTCTCCACTTTCCTGGTGAGGGGGATCCCCATGCATAGCCGGGCACGCTCGGCGTTGTGAGACCTGACCTTCGCATGCCGTTGAATCCAGAAAAAGCTGGTGCCGCCACCAACGGAAGCGTCCACGTCATCTTATGCCCCACACCGCGTTTTCCATTGCATTAACAGACCCAGCTGCAACGTGAATCAAATCAGGGAACAGTTCTAGTTTAAAACAAATCTGGGAAAAAAAAAA
>NW_010557744.1:14433-14860 GCF_000687285.1 Phaethon lepturus | reverse complement strand
GCAGGGTGCCGGCCGGGCCGCAGAGCCCACGGCAGCGCTTTCCGCCCGCGTGCTCCCGCTGGCGGACAGCTGACGTTTCTTTCTTCAGCAGCGGCAGCTTATGCTGGCCCGCATCATATGTAAAATTACAGCCTAACGTACGGGGTATTGCTTTGTGCCTACTTGGAATTTAAAAGGTTTCCCTAGGTTAAGACATATATCAATGCTTCCAGCCGCACGACCGAACGCGCTGCATGCTTTGGTTGCTATGTTCTGCACCGGCCACCTAAAGCAGCTGTAAATTCGGGTAGCTGCTTTGCATTGCCGTTGGGGCACAGTACAGCTAGCACTGGCGTGAATCGGGGATACACTTAATCTTTTTATGCCTTGCATCAGAGAGACAAAAGGAGAGAGAACCTCGGTGCGGGAGCGCGGTACGACGCCACCC
>NW_010557744.1:7667-14402 GCF_000687285.1 Phaethon lepturus | reverse complement strand
CGGTTTTCCTGTCTCCGAGCTGGGAGGCAGCCCCTCACGGTAGCAACAGTTGCAATCCCCCCATCCCAACCCTGGCAACAAGCACCCTCTTCTCCTGTTTCCTATCCGAGTCTCTATCCCAATCCCCCAGCAGGATGCAGAGCCTGAGCCTTCCCCTCCGCCGCAGGCTGAAGGCTGGAGGGAGAAGGGAGCTACTCGGTGGTGAGCACGGAGGCTGCAGGGTAACCGGGGACACCTACAGCACCTGGGAGAGGCTGGGCTGGAGGAAGGTCCCTTACCCAAGGGACACGAGCTGAGGATAGAGAAGGAAATAGAAGGTCACGGGGATGCAGAGGTTGACAGCTCTGCCCCCAGAAACCTCCCTCCAGGTTGTTGCATTAAGGCTCCAGCTCGTAGCTGATATATCCCACCGCCCCCTCCAGCCTCCCGCTCCGGCGCGGAGCTTGCCTAAGCCCGGCGGCCCTCTCCCAGCCATCCTCCGTCCCACCCACGAGCCTGCTCCGACTGCTGGCAGCGCTGCCATGCCTTCGGCGGGCTCCGGCTTCGGACGATCTATCATATCTCTTTGGAACCTGTTTACTCTATTGCTGTTAAAAATGAGCATCTTAATTTCTAGTCTGAATTTGTCCAGTTTCCTCTTGATTACCTTTTATTATGCCACTGTAATCTGCCAGAGAGCCCTTTAATACTGAAAGGCTGGAGACAGCCAGAATCCTCACAAGAGCTGGGTTCTTGTTTCGCGAACCACAGCGTATGCTCCTTGCAGAAAAGCTTTCCATTTTTTCAATGTTCCTTCTATAAAAACATGCAAATGCAAGTTTATATCTGAACACCACTTTTTTCTGAGGGGCAGAGTTGTGCTGCTGAAACCTGAGCATCTGCCTAGAACGTTCTCCAGGTGCAGGGATTTTAGCAGAGGTTTCCGTATCGTCCAAACTAGGCAAACAGGGTTTGGAGCTCAAACCTCAGCTCTGAAGCCAGGAGGTAGATGTCCAGGCTGGGAGTAGATGTCTAGAAACACCAGTTCATTAGTGAGGAGTTCAGACGATGCCGCAGAGCACGTGGGCAGCCCTGTGGTACGTCCCCACACTGTCCCTTCCCGCGTGTCCCCACGGGATCCTGCCAGGCCAGGAAGGCTTTAAGAAAAGGCTTGCCATGGAGGTGGTGTCCCTCAGAGTCTTCTTAGGGTGCCTCCTCATCCAACTCGTCATTCGCATCTTGTTTATGTTTCCCTAGTGCATGACCAGACGTGCCATGAGGCTCCGTATGAAAATGCTATAAAGTAAAGAAGAGTTTTTACTGCATGGGCTTAAAGACTGCATCAGTCTTTCAAATGGCATTTAGCATTGCCACTTTGACTCTATAGATACAGCTTTGTCATGCTGCCATCATAAACTTCAGCTTACAGCTTTGACCACGAGGCTGCGCTTGGCAACGACAGCCCAGCCAAGAAGGACGGAATCCTTTCCCATGCTGAAGACACATAACCCATCGGAAAATAATTCGTATGTGGAAAAAACACACATTACTGGGATTTGTTGTTTGTATAACCTGAGAACGCTTTTAATTAAACAATAAATCTAAGAAGCAATTAGGCAAAAAGGGGTTGAGGCAGAATTGGTATTTTGAGAGAAAGCTGAGATATTGCAGTTTAAAAATCAGCCAGGCTGCATGTTCAGCAAGTATCTGCTACCGCACCTGTGGAAAAGCCATAGTGTGGTGTTGCATAAATAGATGCCTATCAGGCGAGAAGCTCCATGGGTAGATATGTAATTATACAACTTTAAAAAAAAGCATAATATTTATACTGCAGCCTGGATTGGCTTCAATCATGTGCATAATACATTTATTCCAAAACATCCTAATTATGTGTTTACCTGACAGAGGGAACCATGACAATCACCCTGGCACGTAAACCCATTCTATAAATCTGCCTGCTCTTGCCTTCACCCAAGAGACCTATACCAACTGCAAATTTATGATTATTTATATAAATCTGTGAAATATATAAATAATAGTATTCTTAAAGGATATCGTTGAAACATTCTGGACTTCTTTTTCTCTTCACAGACTGTTGGGTTTTTTCTTAGGGCTTTTCTGTGCAGGGATGTTGCATTTTATATGCAGGGAAAAAAAGGCATTCTTAACACTCTGGAAATAATAACAAACTCCTTGAAAGATTTAAATTAGTTTGTTCCCTGAATTAAATGTCCCATCTGCTTCCCTTCCCTCCCCAAGCCTCTTCTCGCCACCCCCTGGTGTGCGTGCACATGGGTTGGGGTTTTTTTGTGGTTTGGTTTTTCTTTTTTTTTGAGTTGCTTCTGAATTCCAACAAATGCGCAGCTCTCTCAGCCTGCTGGGGTTGTTCTGTGAAAATCAGGTTTAGGGTTTGTGCTGGGTGCTGAGCACGGGCATCGTAACTGCTGGCCAGGAGGGTCTGGGGTTGGCAAGTGAGTCTGGGGCTGGGCGACCTTGGCAATGTCTTTCTAAGGAATGTGGTTGTCTAACGTACTCGCGAAGCTAAAGCAAATTCTCATTTAAGGCTGACTCCATTCTATACTCACAGGGCTCGCTCTTGGTCTCTGCCTCTCCCCTATCCTCTCTTTCTCTCTTTTTTCCCTCTTTTTAGAGAGAATACTGCAGTCATATTAAAGAATGGCCTGGCAGCCTTAACTGCACATCATCTTCTCCCTCGTTAGAGACGAAATAGAACATGTAAATATTTTCAAACATGATGTTTTGTTGAATCTTTTTCTGTAACTCATCCTAATCATTAGCTTGCGTTTTAGACATTTATAATGAAAATGTATTCATTTAAATTTACCCTTCCTTTTGGGAAATATCTTATTTTAAAAAAAAAGGGGGAGACATGATTCGCTTGATGGTTGCATGTCCTGCCAGCCTGATTACACAATCTGTTATAATTATGCTGAGCTCTGCAGACCTTCGGGGACCCATGTTATACAGCAGAACGACTGCTAATTGCTAGGGGTAAAACCTTGGGCCCATCGAAGTCAATAGCAAAATTTCTACTAATTTCATAGAGAGTATTTCTGAGACCGTCTTCAGAATGATGAACATCAATACTATTTAATGTACTAACTTAACTGAAAGGAAGACCAAATCTATCATTAATATTATATAGAGGCTAATAAACTCAGTTTCTTGAACACTTAAGTTACCTGAAATTTTAAAATCTTTAGGTCATCAGTATTAAGAAAAACAGAACTTCTTAATTTAAACTGACTGAGCTATTTCCTTCTAATATAATTTGCTATGCCTCTGCAAAACTGATGATGGAAAGCTGTATGACATGTCTGTGGTTTTTTGATGCCAAGTCAAAATGCAAAAGGGCAGGATGGATTTGCTGAAAGGCTTAAAAATGTCCTCTTAGCTAGGATGCGACATCCAGCAGAATTTGTGTAAAAAGGCAATTATGAGCAGCTTAAAGGGGGTACTGAGATGTAAGATGTATTTCAGTCATAATATATACTGTGAAGGGTGGCACCGCACATTGGGGACATTGGGGACAGGTGACTGGTGCCCGGCTCCCACCCCCTCAGAGAGCTGCGGTCCACCTCCACCTCCTCCAGCATCTCCTAGCCGTGGCCATCTGCCTCCATCCCACTGCTTAGGTCCCATGTGGACACACTTCAATGTGTGCCATATCCCTTCTGCGTGGCCTCCCTGCAACTAAATACACCCTTCCCCAAACCGATCTCCAGAACTAACTGATGAATTTACTAAACTATGTATACAATATTTTAATAAGGTAGGGAGAATTTGAGAGAGGAATTGAAAATCAGAGCCATGGTCAGAAGTGGGAGAAAGCTCTCTCCAGTACTGACTCATTTGCATCCTTTCTTCCATTTCATATTTATTTAAAATTATAATTTCAGTTTGAGTTGAGCAGTATTTTTTGTGGCCGGAAGATAATTGCAAGCCAAACAAATTTAAGAATCAGCATAGAAGAACCTGAAATCCTGACTAATCTTCATCATTTTTTAAAAGGAGAATCAGCCAGGATGAAACTAGAAAGCTACGCCTAACATAATTAATTTTTTAAACTTTTTTTTGGTAAGTGTATTTGGAATGAAAACAATCCTAACGGTAATATTGGTCTATTACTAGAAGTAATGAAATTGTAAAAGCACAATTTTTTATAGATCATCATCCTCTGTCTCCAGAGGAGAAGATAGATGACATTGTCATGTTAAATGATAGTGAGACATAATTAACTCTCGTTGATCATGGAAGGCAATGCACAGCACCATTTTTAAATCAGTAGCTTAGATAATTTGCATCTGAGAATTTTGTAGGAGCCAGCCAGGAAACTGTCCAGATGATTACCATTGGTTTTCCAGAAGTTTTGGAACTGAGAAGAGTTCAGGGATCTGTTCAAAAAACTAATATTGTTCGAGTATTTAAGAAGACACTAAGTTGTAGGCCCTTCATCTTGGCAACTAGCCACAGCAAAAGAATGAAATGACTGATACAGCATGTTGGCGAAGAATTAAAACTGGCAAATATAACTCATCCCCATCTAATTTATGGAAAAGATCAAGTTAATTTGATATATTTTTGAATAGCTGACAAGTTCAATTTTAAAAAGTAATAGTCTATTAATACCACCTACAGCTAGACTTCTAATTGCCTAATACCAAACATTCTCCTTAATAAATTAGAAACATGCAAGCAAACATGCTAAAGATTAAATGAATCAGAGGGTGGCTTCTCAACAGTTTTGACACAGGTTTGGCAGTGTAATGGTAAATGAGGAATGCTCACAGAAGAATATGTGGCTAAAGAGCCTGAAGGAATCAGTTCTTGGCCATGCATATTCTGAAAGTTTTAGCAGCAAAGAAAAAAGGAAATATGAATTGTTAATCATTAGTTTGTCGATGGCACAAAAATTGTGGAAATACCGGAATGCGGAAAGCCGTGATACTAGATGAAAGAAGACAGTCTGCACCAAAGGCTTGTCTTGGCAAAGTGCCTTCTTCACAGTATGCTCTAAAATAGCATTTGCATTCTCCATCAAAGGCTAAGAATATACCAGAAACCATAAGCTTGCACTTAATACTTTTTATAATACGTATACAGAATGTTATACAGTTTATAGAAACCTAAGAACTTGTATTCAGTCGCTCAGGCCAGGGAGGAATTAGCTAAAGCTGCAACACATCGGCACTTTGGGCTTCTGAAAGAAAATTTGCAACCACAGGATTATGTTTCATAGCCACAAATGTGCCTATCCTTCATGAATTTGTCTAATCCCATTCTAAGACCATTTATACTTTACATTATCTCATGGCAATGAATTCCACAATTTTTTATATATATATATATATGTATTTATATATGTGTGTGTATGTGTGTGTGTATATATATATATAAAAAATGTGGAAAAATACTTCTTTTTGTTGGTTTTACACCTGTAACCCATTTCACCTGGGAGCTTGCCAGTTCCAGTGTAGTGAGAAAGAGTGAGTAGTTTATCTTGGATCACTTTCTTTATATAATTTTTTATTTTATAGACTTCTATGGTATCTCCTCAGCTCTGTCTTTTACAGGATGCATAATCCTAAGCTTTCCTTGCACAGACATTGTTCCATGACTTGCTGCCCTCACAGGCCCCAAGAAGTTTATTGGCGATCGCACCAAAAGTCTGTGGAGACCAAAGAGAAGACAACAGCAGGTGCCTTCATGGTCTGCTCTCCCTCCTCCCACTGGTCACGACTCGGGCTTTTCCTAAGCCAGGAAAGGAGAACCTTTTTCCAGTTTGTAAAACTAAGGTAAAATTTTCTTTAATGAATCCGTTGCCTCTTGAACACTGTGATCCTTCATCATGCTCAGCATCCTCTGGCAGCAATGTTTCTCAGCTCGTTTGCTCTTTCTCTGAAGGGGCATCTCCTCTGGCTGGTGTTGAACCTCTGTCTGGTCGCTTTGCTCACGCCCCCGACTTCTCATATTGAAAGAAGCATTGGACAGTAAATCCCCATTCAGCTTCTCCAGGCTCTTCAGGACCTTATAATGTCCAGCATGGTTGTGTCAGTTCAGGTCAGGAGTCCTCATCTGTTCAGCCATCCCGGTACCCCTGTGTACTTGGGGTTTTGAACCGCCCTTGGTACTCTGCTCCCCTCTTTTCCCCCTCTGCTCTCTGCTTTTCTGGATGGGGGACCAGAGCTGCATGGATTTTATACCGACCAGATGCTGTTTGCTGCTTTGGTCTGTATTCCTTCCTCAATTACTCTAGCTGCTTTTCTGATCTCTGCTGAACACTGGGATGACATTTCCAGGCATTTCTCTGTGATAACCTTGAAATCTTTTCTTTCTGTGGCAACAGTCAACTCACAGACCAACACGTGTACTTGGAATTAGATTTGTGTATTCTCATTACAACACTTTGCAGATATCTACATTGATTTCAATGACTTTTTATTGTCCAGTCATTCTGAATTGCAAGATCTTTCTAATCTCTTCCCAGTAAGTTCTTGTCCTTTAACCTTGAATAACTACTGTCAACAAATTTTATCACTTCACTGTTCAACCTCTTTCATTTCCATGTGTCTGGTGACTATGTTGATAGCATAGGCTTTCGTACCTCTTCCAATACATTGGCACGATCCTGAAGTAGGGAGGGAAGGAAGATGAAGAAAAAAGAAGGAATCAGTACTGGGTGCAGTATTCAAGACATGGCTGTAAAGTAGATTTAGAGAGCGATAGTGATTTCAT
>NW_010557744.1:6179-7636 GCF_000687285.1 Phaethon lepturus | reverse complement strand
TGTACTCCTCTCTTTCCTGAATAATTCCTAATCTTAGATTTACTTTTTAGACTGGTGCCGAGTGTGAGGTGTTGTTTTCAGGGAGCCTTCTGCAGTGACTCCACAACCCCTTCCATAGTGCTAACAGCTCATCTGGGGCCCAGGATTTTATATGTAGAGTTAAGGTTACTTTTTTCCCCTGTGTATTATTTTTCAGCTACAAACACTGAATTTCATTTAAAACTCACTGACTCAATATTATGAGATCACCCTCCACTCTTTGCAATCAGCTTTAGTTGTGTTTCGCTTCATTTCAGGAACCCGAATAATCTCGTATCATCTCCAGGCTGTGTCATCTCACTACTCACCCTCTGCTTCCAGACTCCTTCAAAGATGTCTCGAGAAACCTGTGTGCCCGCGACAGAGTGAGGGAACCCAGCAAATGGTGTTTGCCAGCCTGCCGAGGGTAAGTGGGTGGTGAAGGAGGAAAGCGAGTTGCTCGTGTTGCCAGTTTCCTGCTTTGGGGAAGAAGGTCCCTCCATCTGGCATGAACCATCTCGTTGCCTGCCAGGAGCGGTGGCTGTTACCCCACAGCTACCCATCCAGGCATCACAGGTGATGAACAGCAAAGAGTCATTTACTAAGCAATCCAGACTGTGGCATGTAACACAAGAGCAGGCAAGCAATATCTCTTCCAGAATGAGCAACAGTAAACTGATTTATCTGAAAACAAAGGAGGGCTACAAATAGGGAATGAGGACTTTGGAAGAGGTGATTCTGAGAAGGACTCGCAGGTCTTGGTGGGGAATCACTTGCAGATGAGCTGCTGGGGCCAAAAGAGCTGGTGAAACTCTGGGGTGTAGAAATAGAGTACCTAAGAGCTGGCCAGGAGATCCCATTGCCTCTGTGCTGTGACCTCGTTATTATTACATATAATAATATCTGCATAGCCATATTATATAAAACTTAATTTATTAATACATATTCTATAAAGCTTTATTCTTTCCCTTGATATAATCATTCCTTTTGATTGAGTTTCATAGCCGCGGGATGATGGGCTCACCCAAATCTCAGCTATTGTCATACCTAAGAAGTTAATTGAGACTGGTGAAATGGCGGAAGTGGGATGCAGAGGGGTGAACGACGAGCAACAGCAAACTACAGCCCGCTGACTGTGTGGAGTTTGTTGCAGGTTGCCACAGGGCTAATACTCAGGCAGAGTATTAATTAACTTCTATAGTAATAATCTGCAATGGAGTATTGATAGCACACTGTGTGCATGCGCATCATCGCAAAGGTGGGAGCGTTTACTCACCAGTGAGGAAAGGTAAATAATACAAAGGGTTGTGGACCTCAGCAATACGGGCAGGAGCTACCGCAGTATGTGAGCTACACCCTGGAAAGACACAACTCCAACACCGATGGTGGAAAGGAAAGCATGCCTTTAGGAGCACCTTGCAGGGAATTGTGTCCATTGG
>NW_010557744.1:1658-6148 GCF_000687285.1 Phaethon lepturus | reverse complement strand
AAAGAGTCGGGTTGGTCACTGAAGAGCTTTAAATTGGGCCTGTACCTGTGAGCTCTTGCCAGCACCTGCTGAGGTGTCCCCTGAGGTCAACCTAAGGTTGTCTCGGGTCCAACCAAAAATCCTCCATGGGGTTTTGCAGATGTTACCTTCTGAAATGCTTCTTCACCACTGTGTGGCAGCACTGGATACTGGATTTGTCCTCACCTACGTCCTAGCCAGAATATGCTCTGGATTTATGGAAGTCATAGTAGGACCCAACCCTCCAAGGAGCTGCTCTGACATGGCCATGGGAACGGGTGACAATGCCTGGCAGGTCTTGCTGGAGTCTCCCTCCTGCCCTCTGCCCCAGACGGAGTGGGGAGGCACCCCGTGTGGCCAGCATCCACCCTGGCAGCTCCCCAAGGAGAGGCTGCTCTGCAAATGAGACACAAACCCAACGGCATGTCCCAGGAGGAGCGTGGAGCCCTGACCACTGCTGCCTCGGGATGCGACAGGAGACAGTCACCGCTCCAGGGCCACCAGCAGAGCTTCTCGACGCAGCAAACGCACCAACCCTCCAGCTCACGGCGTGTCTCTACTCTGCCGGGTGTTATTTTGTTGGCGAGCCAGAGCTTCAAACTTCTTTCCAACTTCTATCTGCCAGCAATTAGCAGTGCGTGAGGCGCAGGCTCGTGGGCTGCTCCTCGCCGCCGTCCTGCCTGCTGCATCGCTCCAGCCTCATGTGCCACGGGGAGCCGAGTGCCCGGCCCGGGGATGCTCACTGCTGAGACCATCTTACATCCAGCCTCAGCTTTTCCTCCTTAACTTCAGGCTCTTTGTCCTGCCATCTTCTGAGACTGTGAATTAATTCCCTTCCTTCATTTTTATTGTTACCTTGAAGGTATTTATAGACCAAGACCGCATCCCCTCTGACTCTTCACACTGCTAATTTATAAAATGTTGGTTCCTTCAGTCTTTCATAACCATGTGCTTTAATCCTGGCATCGTTCCTATGACTTACCTATATTTCTCAAAACTGAGGGCCATTTTTCGTGTTTTGAACATGGAACCACTTGCGTGCAGGCAAGCGGACACGCACTGGACATGCTGCCCACACCTCCGCTGCTTGTGTCCTTCTCCCCATGGGGAGGCAGGAGAGATGGTGCAAGGAGGGTCTGTCCCCACAGCTGGCAGGTGCTTGGGCATGGTGGGGACAACAGGACGGGGTGAGGGACCACGCCGGCGGTGTTGCCAGCATTGCCAAGGGGTGACGCCGGGGCAGGCACGCGCACGCACTCTTCCCGGCCCTCCATGCAAGTAGCGTCAGCTCTGTTCAGGACTGTTAAACCGTCAGATTTTACGCTATCACCTTGGCTCTCACCCGCTAGCCTTGCTCTCACCGCTTTCCAAACATCCGCGCTATTCCTCGTTCTCTCTCGGGTTCCAGACAGTGCTGGGCCTTGTCTTGCTGTATCCGGCCCACGGCTGTAATGCGTCCAGGCTGCTCTGGATGCATCCAGGCTGCGCTCGGTGCCCGCTGCTGACGCCGATTTGAACAGCGTTACCTCATGCTCTGTATAATGGAACTCTAAATGCAAGTGCCGGTCCTGTCTCCTGTGGTAACGTCACTAAAATTGTTCCCAATTTTGAAGTTTCATTTTTATGGTTACTATCTGAGTCCGTGACTCATCAACCGATTTCTAGCCCACACCAAATTCTTTAAATCTATAGAGTTTTCATTCAGTTTTTTAAAAACTTAGTTATAGCACTGCAGGAACGACTCTGAGAGAACCGGCCACGCAGGAGAGGGAGAAGTGGGCTGCATAATGAGGACTATCTCTTCAAAAAGGGAAGAAAATTAGTTGTAACACGCAGGGACGGAGTGGCTCAGAGGCCGTGCAGCCCCACCTCCACACCTGCTGGACGTCCCTCTGGCTTGAAGAGAGCACGTGTCTGGGTGCCTTGCAGCAAAGGTCCTGCGACCAGAAGCTGCGGGTAAGGCCGGAGGCGCATCCCACACCGGCTGCCGCGCTGCCGCGTTCTCGCGCGCTCGACTCGCGAGCTTTCCCTCATTCATCCCTGGCGCGAGCTGTGTGCGGGGGGGAGCTGGGCGAAGGGGAGTTTCCCCATCCTCAAGAAACTTCGTACCACTGGTTCCCCAGGCTTTTGGTCCCCAAATTACACCAGCTCACTCACGTCCTAGTCCTTTCCCAAGAAAAGGAAGAGCTGGGGAGAAGGGCAACGCATCTGCTTCCCGGCGAGGGAGAGAGATGCGCGGCAGCTCGGCGGGTTATCTGAGAATGGAGGTTATTGAAATTCTTATTTTCCAGGGACTGCACTTAAAAAGGCTGTGGGTTACATGAGGTGTTGGAGTTTGAAAAGAAGCTGCAGCGTTAGCTTTCCCTCCCCACCGACATCCAGTTCCCTTCTGATTTTGGAAAGAAAGGCTCCACGTGCAAAAGCAAAGGTGGAGTGCAAACGCTCCCGCTCCCGACGTCGGGGAAGCACCGAAACAGGGCTGCACAGGCAGGCAAGCACCGAGCCCCGCAGGCAGGCTGCCTTGCCCCCGAGCTCCCCGCGGGCTGGTGGAGCCGGGCAGAGGCTGCAGGCTCGGCAAGGCAGTAACAGGGAGAAGCAGGAAAGGAGGGGACGGAGGGATGAGAAATAAACCCCAGTTTGAAACCCTCCTGCCAGAGAGCTGCGGGCCGCTGGGCGGCAGATTCCTGCCCCGTCTTCTCAACCTTTTCTTGTAATGGGATGCACATTTGGCCTTTCCCAGGGCCCAGATGATAGCTCCTGCAATGAAGGGAAGATTATTTTTCAAGAGTGTCATCAGAGATTCTTTTAAAATTCTCAGGCACACTGTGTCTGGACCTGCAGATTTACAATATGTAGGTTGAGTTTTGTCAGATACCCTTTTACCATCTCTGTGTTTATCCTTTGCTCCTGGCCTCTCCAGCTGCTCTCTCATAAATCCTCCTGCTTCCTGCAGAAGAATCCCAAATTTCTTCATTATCATTACTGAAGGTAGAGGAGAGCAGATCTCTCCAACCCAAACCACCCTGGAGTCAGCCCAACTCAGTCTTCAGTTGCTGGAGGACTCGGATTTATTCCCTAATTCCTCTGCCCTGCTGTTCTTGTTTTTAAATAAAAATATTAATGCACACACACTGCAGTATGACTAGAGCGAAGCTGTCCACATGGAGGATGTTTAAAATACACAGTTCAAGCATATACTGTTACCGATATACATCGTTTTGGCACCTGCTCGCTTTCACGTGGATCTGGTGTGTTCACATTTTTGACAGATTAAATGAGTAGGTCATGGCTCTGCCCACATTTATGGACTGTTTTCTTATTTCGTGTACCTTAACTCTCTCCTGCAATTTTTATGCTTTCCTAGCGATGCATTTCTCATCTGCCATTTTACACCCGTGGATTGTCTACGAACCGCTGCGCTCACCAGCCGGCCGCTCACACCACGATACTCCCTGCACCACGTCCTCCCGGCAGGCATCGCCCGCGGGTGACAGTACCATCCGCCAGCCGCGTACAACTAAACGGGGACAGGACAAAGGACCTGGCACCTGCCCGCTGGCTCTGCCTAGCGAGCGGATTGATGCAGGTGCCGTGGCATTTCCAGGGAGGACCTGGAAAACAGGTAAGTCATGGCCGAGCGCTCACGGTGTGCCCCTGCCTTCGGGGAGGCGTGGGGCTCACCAGCTCCGTTTGCTACCGCTCACCACCAAAATGATGGTGAAAACTCTGGATGGCTTTGCTCTTCTACAGGAGCAGTTGCATGTCCCTGGGAAAGGATGTCCAACCTGGAGCTCGATGTGGATCACTATTGCTTTTTTGATCACTGTGGGCGTGATTCTGTGAGGTGCTGAGCAGATGAGCACAGCAGGGCATCTGGCACATCCGCACACCCAGCGTAAGCATGGCAGGACCCCAGAGCTGGTAAGACACTGCATATGTGTTTTGCTGTGGGGAAGACTTAGTGCTCCGCACCTCCTGAAGCTGGGCCTTTTAAGTGAACCCCGACGTGTGGCATGCTTACTTACGGCGTTTGGTAGCCCGGATTTAGATGCTGACAACAGCAGCTGTATATTGCTGCGGTTACAGAGAGCGAAGGGAACAGACCAGCCTGGGTACCCCACACTCCCACTGACGCTGGAGCAGGGCACGTCCCCCGGGACGCTCGGCACTGCCGTGCCTCTTGGATTTGAGCGGTTGCAGGGGAAGGAATAGTCTGCAACCTATTTTAATCCTTTTTGCTGCGGTGGAACCGGCAGGACAGGGTTTGTGCAAGACAGGCTCTGCAAAGCCTCCTCATTCTGTGCCAAACCCTCGGTGGTTTTGTCTTTTGCCGTGCCTAGCGCTGCTAGTGCGGGCGGACATCCCGCGTAGCGTGGGTTTTTGGGGGGCCAGGAGCCTGCCACGGAGCTCGCTGCCCGGCTTTCCTCCAGACCCGTGGGGAAACGCAGGGCATGCCGCGCTGCGGGGCAGGC
>NW_010557744.1:0-1604 GCF_000687285.1 Phaethon lepturus | reverse complement strand
CGCGCGGGCTTGCCGTGGGGCTGCCTGCCCGCCGCCTTCGGCAGGGCCTGCGAAGAGCAGGCAGGCCTCGGCAGCGGTCCCGGGGCGTGCGTGAAGGGTCTCTATCACTGTGGCTTTAGCCTCTCCTGCGCTTGCTTCTCCGTCTGCCTAACACCAGGCAATTTCAGACTGCAGCACTTCTCTCCTGAGGAAATGCTGGCCATAGATTTAGGAATAGATATTGCCAAATAGTATATTGTTTTCATAAATCTTCGTAGATCTGCTTTATATCCTAGAGGCTAGACATTCTAATTATTGCTTCTATTTTATCTAAATTGGCAACAAAGCCATCATAGCTCAGCTCAGAGCTGGTACAGGTAATTCTGCTAGACCAAATTTTGACCTTTTAAAGTTCATACTGAAGTGTCTTCTCTGCTCTCTGCGGTTCTTGCCTGGCTTTTCGGTTCTGCTATTTTAGAGCCATTGCCAAATTTAAAATAGCAGTCACCGTAGCTTCAATACATTGTGCCTTAAAGATGTAGGCAATTACTGTGTGAAATATCTCAGGAGCAGGACTAATATCAAAGGGCATTCTCATACCCTTACAACATCCAAATAGCATATTAAAGATCTTGTTGAAGTTAGATTTAAACTTGTCTCTTCACAGTTTATTTGCTGAAGCAAATGCCCTTCATTTCACAGTCATTTTTTTCCCTTTTGCTGGAAACCTGCCTGTCATATGGTGGTTTCACAGAGCAGTGTTCATGTGTTGCAACTGCATTTAAATAATGTCAACCAAAGCATCTCCCTCCTTAAGCTGGCTTTTCAATGACAGATACAGAATTAGCTCCAGCTGAAATTCTTATCCTTTCAATAACTCCCAGATATTCTATATTATGATACATTTTTGCTTTACCCCTAAAAGTGGGATTTTTTCTCGGTTGTGGAGAGATCATCAAAGGAACCGATCTTTGGAGTTTAATGCGGTGTTCCCTTTCCAGACAGTCTCATCCCAACCAGATATCTGAGAATCCTCACGGGTTAAGCCTATTATAGTAAATGTTTCTCCTACTTTGCAGCTGGAGATTTTTTTTTAATGTAAATGACATTCTGTGCACCAACCTTTAAACTAAAGTGTGACTTGACTGTCACAAACAGTGTGGAGTGGCACGGGGTGAATATCTCCCTATATGTCATCCTGTGGCATTTACAGAAAAAATATTCCTAATTTCACAATTAGGAGACGTTCTCAAGTGGTGCATCTGGATAGAATTGTTGGAAACGTATTACCTGGCGCTTGTTTAAAGACAAACGGTGTTGTGTGTTATTATTCTTTTTTATATCCTAAGTGTGAAGCAGTCTGTGTTATAGGCTCCTGATTAATTCCCTTAACTATAGTACCCTGTATTGCTTTCAAATGGCGATTTCTGAAATGGTTTGTGCCTTTCCCCAGGTGAGGTGCCTGCTGCCTCCCCTCCAGGAGGCTCCCGCTCTGCAGCCCCTCACTCCTGTGCCCCTCAGCCCCACACCCATCGCCCCGCACCCGTCGTCCCGTGCCCGTCGCCCTGTGCCCCTCAGCCCCACGCCCATTGCCTCGCACCCATCGCACCATGCCCGTCGCCCCG
>NW_010557743.1:3365-9511 GCF_000687285.1 Phaethon lepturus | reverse complement strand
GGTGGAAGCGTGGCTGGGGCGGATTCGCGGGAAGTTCACGTCCGGCGCCGCAGGGCCCGGTATGTTTCGCACCCCAAAAACAAAGGGGCTCGTTCGCTGCCGCTGCACGACCGCTTTCTGCACGGCCTTTCTCCAACGCCCGGCTGCGTCCGCTGCGAGAGCTCGTCGTGACGTCACGCAGACGCTCCGCGGCGCGGTTCCGTGCCCGCTCCCCTGAAGGGTGGGCTCGGCCCTCCTGAAGCGTGTTCGAGCCGCGGCGCCCGCCTTCAGCGTCCTCGGTTTTGGCGGAGGCCGTGGGGAGAGGCGCGACTTCAGCCCGCGTTTGGCGGAAGGATGGGGAGGGCGGAACAGTGCGCCAACCAGCCCTAAAAACCTGCGTGTTTGGAGTATGTTTTTTTTTTTTTTCAATTAAAGCCCTGTTTGAAGCACTTTTTAAGGTCTCAAGACCTTGAGAACAAGTCCCGCGAGGAGCGGCTGAGGGAACTGGGGGTGTTCAGTCAGGAGAAGAGGAGGCTGAACCTTATGGCTCTCTACAACTACCTGAGAGGAGGCTGTAGCCAAGTGGGTGTTGGTCTCTTCTCCCAAGTGACAAGCGATAGGACAAGAGGAAACGGCCTCAAGTTGCACCAGGGGAGGCTTAGATGGGATATTAGGAAAAATTTCTTCACTGAAAGGCATTCACTGTCCAGCATTGGAACAGGCTGCCCAGGGAAGTGGTGGTGTCACCATTCCTGGAGGTACTTAAAAGACGTGTAGATGTGGTGCGTAGGGACATGGGTTAGTGGTGGACTTGGCAGTGCTGGGTTAATGGTTGGACTTGGTGATCTTAAAGGTCTTTTCCAACCTAAATGCTGCTTTAGGTCTCTATTCTTACTTCACAATTATAATCGGATGGCTTTCACCTTAAAACTGTAGTTTTCACATGATTCTGGGTCCAGAGAGTTGAGTAAGTCTACCACACTGCAGAAGATGTAATATTTGATGACGTTCAGTCCCGTTATGTGAACTAAATTAAGTAAGAACGCTAATCGGCACCAGGACTTTCCTCAGAGTAGTATCAACAGTTGGATAAATTATGCTGATGATAGAAGTCGATTAAGAGTCTTGGAAGCCAAATCATAGCCTCGAGTAATCGTCGACAACGACGGGAGCCGTTCCGAAGCAAGGGTTTCAGACCAGCAGTTTACAAAGCAAAGCAGCATGTGGTGTCGGCATGCAAAACGCAGACATCTGCAGCCAGCTGGGGCCACGCTGGCCTTGTGGGGGAGAAGTCCAGGCCCTCCATGTATTTTCTGAAAAATGGGACAGATTGTCATCTCCTTCTTCAGGTCCGGTTTTCCCACATCATTTCAGCACTTGGGATCTAGAGGGGAGATTGGTGGAATGCAATTTTGGGATCCATAGTCCTGGGATGGACGAGCTTCGCACGAAGAGTGCTGCAGATTGACGTGTTGGACAGAGGCCACTTTTGCCCTGCAGCCGCCATCGTATTGGGGAAATCACAGAGAGAGGAATTGGAGCGGTTGGAGGGGGCAGGAGGGGGAGAAAAGCAAACCTGCTCCCTACACTGTCTCTGTATCACCGTGATGTTTTCAAACTCGGGAGTAAAGCTGACATCTGAGAGCTAGATACAACGCATCAGCTCTCCTCGTCTGCCTAGCAGTGTTCTTTCTGGGCCAACTGGCAGCGTTTGTGGGAAGATACAAGACACATCTGCATTTTGTAGTTCGCACTCTCATCGCCTACGCATTACTTGCTGGGTGAGTAAGGGGGTTCTTCCTTCAGTTGCTAGGGTCTGACATTCAGACTGTCACTTTCCCTAGTGAGAGTGAAAAAGCAAAGCAAAAAAAAAAAAAAGTATTTTTACAAAACTAGAAATTTATTTTGCTGTTTCTTCCCTGCTTCCCATTTTTGAAGATTCATGGAAAAACACACGTACGTCTCAGAAAACTGCAAGGCTACAGCATAGAAGATGTTTTCCTCTCAACACAGAAATACAACACTCACCTGAGGAAAGGTCCTGCTGGCCAGAAATATTAAGGATTCAAAACGGTTGACATTTTAGGAAATGAACCATAAAAAATTGGTCAAATAATAGGTACTGTGTTATTGATGTAGAGTACAAAAACAGGTAATACCTATTTTGTAGTTGCAAAAAGCAAGGAAAGAAATGGGAAAGTCACTTAAGGGTGAACAAAAATATCCGAGGAGATATAATAGCACAAAAAGAACTGAGAAAATAGCATTTAATGTTAATATTTTAATCATTTTGCTAGTGGTGATTTCTAATAGACAATGAAAGCAATGGCCCAATTGCTATTATTAAGTAATAACATTATGAAATTACTGCTGGTAAGAAGGACAAAGTAACAGAAGAAGCAACCACAAATCATCCTTTCCCCCTCAGAAAGCTGAAGTTTTATGAATTAGAGACAACCTCATTAATCAAAATATCAGTTGGTCGGATAGCTGAGTGTATTTCCTTTAGGATTTCACAACCAGATGGAATAAATGCTACCTAATAATCTGATAAATTCTTCTGGGTTGCCCAGAGAGCTGACCTAACTTTGAAGCTGGTTTGTGCTTTAACACCAAACAAATTCTAAATGAAGACTGAAACATAATTTGTTTCCTTCGTCAGCCCTTTGAAACACGCTTAATGCAACGGTGGGTCTGTTGCGTTCCCTTTTTATCGTCCTTTGGCAGCGTGGCACAACCCTGTATTTCTGCAGTGCCTCTCCTCCACGGATTTGAGAACTGACATTTTCAAAGGGTGTCTAGCCTCTAAACGAGCCAGCGCCAAATGACTCAGCTCTGACCTATTTCTATTGTATCACCATTAAAAACAACTTGTGTTTTGCTACGATGGTAAGACCCCAGCTGTGTTTCAAGCATGTTTTAGAAGGACAAGAAACAAATGTGAGACAACACACTGCTCGTGTCTATATTCTTTTAAGTGCATGGTTTGATACAGGTCCCTTTGCAAAAGTGACAGCCCTCCGGGCAAGGTTTTAAAGAGACTTTGTCTGAAGTCACACAGTTGGGGTTTGTGAGAAGACAGCTCGAAGGGCTTGCAGCTTCTGACTTACAGGCTCGTGCTTTGGCTACTAGATCATGTTTCCCTTTTCCACTGTTTAGTCCTCTTACCTTTGCTCCTGTCTCCTTCATCTTTTTAGAGCATGTGCACGTTTTTTTCCTGAGCATTAAAATTCTTATTTTTCATTTCTTCCTCCTTGGTAATTTCTCTCATCTGCTGTAGCACATCACGTCAGTCTGTGCTCGTGAGCCTATTTTTTAAACTGACCCGCTGAAACAAAGTGTTTCTAAAGCACAACTGCTAACACACACACTATTCCTCATCAGGTGAAGAGCAGTAATTTGAAGTCATCTTAGGAAGAAAAGGTTTTTGTGGAGCTGGAAAGTAAACATTTTTGAATGAGAGAATTTTATTCTAATAAAAACTTTGAACTCGAATCCAGTAAATTTATTATCATATGGATCGCGTAGCACTAACATCAGACAATATCATCAATCCAGGGAGACGAAACGACAGTTGTCAATTAGGAATGCAAAACTGAAATCATTATATATAAATATATAGCTGGGCTATATCCCTGGCAGCCTACTTGTCATTTGGGATCTGAGCTTGCTTCCTGCTCTTACAAGTACACCAGCCCAGCAGAAACTTGGGCTGAGTTTCTTCAGGGTTTTTTCCTCCCCATACTCCTGTCTCTGTGTAACGTCCCTCTAAAGGATGTGCTGGCACGAGGGAATTCGTAACTTGGCCAAATCCAAGCAGAGAGGTTGTGCTGAGGCCAGTTCTTGAGCTGGACAGGCTGGAGAACGTGGCCGTGCAACACCCTTGCAGCAACTACATCAATTGCTTTCACGGAAGAGTAACGTTAGGCAAGAGTTTAATTATTTTTAAGATGGTTTCCAGTGTGATATACCAGCTGCAAGCAGGGAGCAGAGCCAGCCCCTTGTGACTGTCCCGCGGAACAGAAAACCTCCCGTGCTCCCGCAGCTGCGCTCCACACCGGTCCGCCCAAATCCCCGAGTGTGAAAGTTCCAGCAGCGGCTGCAGGTTTTCTGCCCGACGAAGGCGTTCAGGTGAGCCGTCGGAGAAGTGAGAAGGTTCAGTTAAACATTTTTCTTTCCAGAAGGCTTGGAACCCCCCGGCAGCTCCTGGAGGAGCTCCAGGAATAGCTGCAGCTGTAGGAGTTACGTTACCGTCATCTAGCGGTCCTCCCGCAGTCTGCACCCTCATTTGAGTCCGTTCCCATTCAACAAGCTTTGCATTTCGCTTAGATTAAATATGTAGTCTTTTGCTCTGGTCCTGCTAGCCACCAAGGAGAATCACGTCCAAATTTTATGCATTTCTGTTGCAGATTTCTATTATGTTAGGCCGAGCCTTAATACCTAAACTTGGGAGACTAAATGACACCAACAGGGCACTCCAGAAAGATCAGTTCTTCGTTGTGTGTAAGAAGCAAAGCCAAAGAAATTGAAATAAAAAACTTCTTGGAGAAGCAAAGAGGTTGAGCTTGAGGAAGCCGGAAAAATGAAGCGACACTTTTGTTCAGGGGTGCTGGGGAACAATCCTGAATTCATTCCTCGTCCTCCAGCTGTTTATGTCCCGCTCACAGTTTTGTTCGAGTTCTGAAAAACCTAGTCATCAGAAAGGTCAATCTGTTGCTCTTCAGGGATGCTTGCTAGTCTCCCGCCAGGCAAACCAGAGTTTTTGCTCTGAGAAGCATTACCAAGTAATCTGAGGAGCTGCAGCCCCAAACGCAGCCAGACTGCTGACCTTTCTCTCTCTCCTTCACCGCTCTGTCCTAATTCTTCTTGTAGTTTCTGCATGTTACATTTTGGAAGAGCTCAAATAACATCCCAGTTTATTTTTAGAGAAAACTCAATAGCAAGACAGAGCTATCACCACATCATTTCCACAGAAGGACAGACATTTAAGGAGACAGACATTTTCCCCTTTTTGTTTTCCTTTTCTTACTGTGCTTTGCATCAGCTTCTTTATCTCTCTCTGCAGGTTGCAGCAGAACTCAGAGCAGCCCCTCATGCCAGGCATATTGCATATGGAGCTCATACCTTAGCATAAATACCTCGGCTTTACTCACCTTAACTTGTAAAATGAACAGATCTTGATTTAACGTTGAATCCCCCCCACTACCGAGGGACGCCCTTCCCCGCAGTGCGCCTGAAGCCCACGCTGAGCGCTGGCCCAATGTTCTCCCTGACAAGTGTCCATACCAAGACCCCCCCAATTTTCACTGCTGTCCCCTGGCAGCATCAGCAGTAACATCAGCTGCCATGCACTCTTTTTGGTGTAAAAATATGGTGGTACCTCTGCCGCTGCGGCCGCGCACAGATGAAATGCAAATCACCTTTGAGAGCCCTTTTAAATATATCATTATATTAAGAAAAATGAAAGAATGTGGTGGGGTTTTTTTTTAATATTTCAAGGAGGTACAAAGTAAACGTGGTACAGCCAGCTTTCTCCAAAGATCTAAAGGGATCCCCAAAGTCTTTTTAAAATAAACTTTCCCTTAATTGGGAGAAATGATTCAGAGTGCTGTGGGGGGCAAAGAAGTAGAGCATAGCCTGCTTCCCTTCGTGCCAGCTGGCTGGCTTCGATTTGCAAACAGCGCAGAGAAGGCTCTAATATAATTCTCTAAAAACTGAATGCAACTACTCTATGGTTATGCCTGCAAGTGACTGCAGAAGGGTGTGAAGGTGCGTATCAGCAACAGGGTCGCCTGCATGAGCGAAGCCATGCTCTTTCCTGGCCCTTCCCCATGAAATACAAGATTAAAATATATCTTTACTACCTTATTACCTACATTGCCATTAAGCAGTCCATGTGTTTGATAGCGCATGCGAGGTGCCCTTCGTCTCTCTCGCTCTCTACCCATGGGACGTTGGAGTTACAGTATGTTTGAAAATGCGGGTCATTTGTGCTCCCTCCTGTGCATCCTTCCAGGCAGGGCATGGACGACTGATGGGCTGCGGCTGCAGACGGCGGGCTTCAGTGACCCGGTGCCGGTTTTCATAGGATAAAGCACCGATGTAATCATGGAGGGTTAACACCGTATTGAGAAAGACGGACTCCACACCTCTCGTACCTCTTGGCA
>NW_010557743.1:0-3334 GCF_000687285.1 Phaethon lepturus | reverse complement strand
CCTGCTGAAAAAAAGGAAATTACTTGGCCAGACTTAGGAGAAATTCTACCTGCCTTTACATCAGCTTCGCATTTATTGATGTGACTGGTAATTTACAGTACAAGGCAAGAATGAACTGGAGTTGGTGGGGAAATTATTAAACCTATTAAAAGTCAACAGCAGAGCTCTCACTGTCTTCATCAGGGAGAGAATTTCATTCTGCTTATGCTGGTTGCATTAGATTTGTTGGGCTTCTTGCTTCTTTATAGCAGCATGGAATGAAGAGTAGAATTTGTCCATAGTTCATGGACAAATTAAAAAATACAGCAACTGCAATAGAAGTATTTGAAAAGACTCCTGAAACAAGCATTAAGGATGCCTTATTTGAAACACAAAGGAAAATTCCCTGCTTAGAAAGATAAACTGCATTTCTAGTCCCTACAGAAAAATTTGGGGAAATATAAAAATAAAACATCATCTAACTCGTATACTGAGATTGGAAATGCTGAGGAATCGTGGTATTTTTCTCTTCTGAAATCTCAGTGCTAAAGCTTTCTTCTCTTTGCTTCCACAGTTTTCTTAAACACGAAAGTCAGTCCAGCATGCAGTTCTTTTAAAGCATGATTTTTCTACGTTGTCCTTCCTTAAAATCCTCAGGCTGTCCTTATGTAAAGTATAGGATCATGATGGGCAGAAATTGTTTGCAGATGGTAAGAAGACGACAATACAAAATGGTTTCACAGGCCACATAATAATGGAACTTAACCCTATTGTATGTGGCTTCTTAGCATTCAGACAGCTTTCTTTGAAGGAAGGGAACAGGCTGTTGTCCAATTAATTTCAATTTTAGCTTCTGTGCCCTATATCCACTAATTCTGAAAACATACATTTACTTAAACGACAACTGAAAATCTCTTTTCCGTTAAATCTAAATTTGCTAAAACCTCTTAAAACACAAAACTGCAGAGCACATCCCTGCAGTTCCAGGAGGGCTATTGGTGACACTATAGTGGAAAAGGAATTAATCCCCCGAAACGAGGCTGGAGGGCACCCCTTTGAGCTTTAAACCACAAACAGAAGGTGCAAGAACAACCCTCACAAGTTCCAGTTCTTCGTTACGCCGAGGAAATGCTGCAGATTGCTGTTAATTTTCTTAAATGGTGGCCAGAGGAACACGGGGACCCGTGTCTACCTTTGGTGCAGCCAGCCTGTGAAGTATGAGGTTCACAGGTCACTTTCCAGGGAAGTTTTGAGAGCCTTTGCCTAAAGCCACACCTCCCAAGTTTGTGTGATTATGAGCAGAAAGAACTGCATCTCCTGACTCACAACCTCAAGATTTAGTTCGTATCTCCTAACTCATCCATGTTTGGTTTTTTTATTTGTTCACATCTATTTATTTCTGCTGATATGTTTCTTCATTTTGGCAACATGTGTTTTTCCTTTTGACTATTTTTCCTTCTCCCTGTTCATTACATCTTTTATTCTTTTTTTTTTTTTCACTTTAATTTCTCTGCTCTGTTTTTGGCTCTATTATTCACTTTATGGTGCTGTTACTTTCTCCCCAGTGTGTCTGCCCAAATACCTCTTCTTCGTTCTTCAGCGCCTCGTTGCTTTCCCCAGGGGTGCCCAAAGGCCTGAAATTCAGTCGAAGACCGCTACTGGATGGCAGCGGAGAAGGAGAGACCCTGAGGTCAGGCCAAGCACGTCACAGGGGAGGTTGGTCAATTCACAGCAAGCATCCACGAGCAGCAGACGTGGGAGAGGGCGAGCATCCCGCCTCCCGAGTGCGGGCTGAGGAAGGAGACTCGGCGCGTGGAGGCTCATTTCTTCCCGCCGGCATCACCACAAAACCCTCTCCTGTTAGTCACGGTTTGCCCAAAGCTTGTAGAAAGGAAAACAACAGAATTCTTGCAGTAACCTTTGAATGCAACGAGTAACGGAGTGGGGGTTTAAGTAATACTTCAGTTAGCTGCAAAAATGTGCACTCTGGGTACTTCAGAGGACTTTTCCACCAGCTCAATTTAATTTCCACAAAATGTTTTGATCTGGCAACTTACCGTTTTTAGGACTTTGTTCTCCTTAAATCTCACGGGATCGTTTCACAGAAGAAATATGCCAGAATTTGCCCACCCAGCAGGCAATGAGCTACATTTTAGAGGAAAACTTGTTCTGTGACTGCAACATTCAATAGCTCACGTTCTACACGCCCGCCAACACCGTCTGTCTAGATGAGAGGCTTTAGAACCGCATCTTCTTTTGCACCATCTTCACACTGAATGAGTAAAACCACGACAGGCAAATTTAGGTCAAGGTGAGTTTATTGTCCGTACAGCATACCTAATCCCGCCAAAACACTTTTCTTAGAACCATCTTCAAAACTATTCAAAACAACAGGTTATTAATAAAAATGACAACACTGAACAAAGACGACCTTTTAAAAGGTAATCAAGACTACACTGTATCAGAGTCTTATCCATCGAAAACAACCTTGCATACTTTCTAAATACTTTTGTTTACACTGATCATGTCTACTACCGCACTTTCTAGCATTCCCTGACCATATAAACATCCACACCTCTTAAAGAGCACATTGTGAGAGAATAACGTTGACTTGATATGGCATCACACTCGATAAAGCAAAAAAAAAAAAAAAACCAAACAAAAAACCCCAAAAGTTTGAGAACAGAAACTGTGCAACCGAGAGTGATTTCTGAGGTACATGAGAACATGGTAAAAAACATAGTGGAAAAAATCCAGTGGACAGGTAGTTTGCTGAGTAATTAAGAGCTGTCCGATTATTCAAGCATAAATCATTGACACTAAAATGGGACTAATTGTATTTTTCTCTCTCACAAGCATTTTGGGAATATAAATAAATTGATTAGGAGGTGCTCCTACACTACAGTAACCGGAGAGAGGGGAAGATCATCAAAGTACCATCAATAGGAAGCTGAGAGAGAAATGTTTTTAGCAATTGTGCCAATCCTTTGGCACTTGTGAAGGTATAATCAGCAATGCATTTTTTTGAATTGATCGGTAGGAAAGTTTATGATTTCTGCAATTCAGGGGGAAAAAATCTCACACCTCATTTGCAATACTACTATTCATTTTTTTAAGGTCTGTTAAAAAGGAGTACTATGTGGTATTTTAATTTTGAACGTTACTGTGAAAACGGTCAAGTTCTAGGTTTTCCAGACTTCAAACACACGACACTTCAGGGTGCAACCAGGTTTTGAGTACGTCCCCGCAGCCGAGGACACTCTTGCCCCCGGTGGTGCCCTGCGCAGACCCACCGGGCCCCTGGGAGGGACCAGAGCTGCCGGACGGCGCTGCCCCCCCCGGCACAACTCGCCCC
>NW_010557742.1:1287-1659 GCF_000687285.1 Phaethon lepturus | reverse complement strand
GCTTATTCAGGGCAGAAAAATCCGCTTTGCAGTGGAAGACCTGGACGCTCAGGTTTCTGCTCAAAACTGGGGGCTGCGCTTGCCGAAAGCCTCACCCCCATCCAGCGGAGCCCAGTTTGAGTCTGAATTTGATTGGGAAGCAAAGGATTTCCAGTTAACCGAATTCCCAGGTTAGGACCAGAACGACAAAGTTTTTTCTTTCGTTGTTACTTTGTCTTCTTGCTCATCACCACATCACTGGGTACGTCGTGGGGAGCCGTGCGCTGCTAACGAAACGCCATGCACATCACACGCTTTTGGGGAGGGAGAAGTCGCTTGCAGCCCCCCTGGGGTCCGGCGGGGGCGGCGGGGAGAAGGGCCACAAGGCGGGGG
>NW_010557742.1:634-916 GCF_000687285.1 Phaethon lepturus | reverse complement strand
GCTGCCCCGCGCCCGAGAGCAGCGGGCAGGTGCCCAGCTTTGAGCTTGAACTTCATCAGGCCTAGGGAACAGAGAGCGCTGGTGGGAGGTGATTTTTAATGTAATTAAAGGGCTGCTGCTCCAGGTTGCTTAAAAAAAGAAAACGGACTATAAAAATGCGGATTTCACCCAAGATCCCTAAAAAGCACCAGGATAATTAACGTGTGCCGAAGTGCCTCGTGCGGCCAGCACCTATGTTTAGCTCCTGGGCCGAGGAGCGGGTGCTGCCTGGGCAGGCCACCG
>NW_010557742.1:312-620 GCF_000687285.1 Phaethon lepturus | reverse complement strand
TCATGGCACCGTGCGGGAAGACCAGCAGGGAAGTTGGCCAAGCGTATCCAAAACATTCCCATTTAAAATAATAATATTACTACTGCTGCTGCTGCTACTACTACTACTAATAACAAAAATTTTAAAAGCATCACATCTCAGGGTTGGAGTGTTGTTCCCCTAATGCTTTTGCAAGAACTCCAGCTCTCCGAGGCAGCGGGGCTTGTGGAGAGGTCACCTATTTGCCCAAAAGCAGCGTTTGGTACCTGTTACTAGAACTGATCGCAGGATCTGGCAGCTCCCTGAAAATAATCTCGCCTTTGTAGAGA
>NW_010557742.1:0-253 GCF_000687285.1 Phaethon lepturus | reverse complement strand
AACCATGAAACAGCTCGCCCGCCTCCAGAGGATGTGCCAACAGGTGACAGCAGCAAAACCCCGTTTTTCGGGAGCACATCAAGGTGACGAGGCAGGCGTGCAGCCCACCTGCGCAAGCGCAATGGTTTCCCTTCCGCCCTCCCGTCAGCTTTTTCAACGCGTACAAGTACGCGGCCGCGCTGCTCCTTTGGTGAGCGAGCTGGGGGCTAGGCAGGCAGCCCGCTCCCCGAGCCCAGCACGGGCGCACCGCTGC
>NW_010557741.1:6854-11094 GCF_000687285.1 Phaethon lepturus | reverse complement strand
AGCTGCAGGAGATGGAATGAGAGCCAGGAGCACCGACAGCAATTCTCGCGCCGGGACACCAGCTCCACGGCTCCTGAACGTGCCGGCGTGTGAACACCCCGGTGCTTAGCAGGCCCTGGCAGACCTCCCCTCCCGGCTTGAGCTAACTGCCTCTGGCAGCCGTTCGAACGATGGGTCTCCGGTGGCTGGCGGCAACGAGTTCTGCAGCTGAATCACAAACCATATGAAGTAATACTTCATTATTTTCATTTTAAACCTGCCACCCGGCGGTTTCATGGGGTGTCTCATAAACCCTGCCGTACAAGGATCGGCAAATAAACCTTGCCCGTCTTACTGACCTCCATCTCACTCTGCTCCAGCCACCTCCTCCTGATGCTGAGGAGCCATAGCCTGCTTCATCTCTCCCGGCTGGGACGCTGTTACGTATCTTCAATCATTCAGCTGCCTTTCTCCGTACCTTTTCTTGCTTTATTATTATGCTACTGACAACATTTTAAGTTGTAGTGGGACTTGGAAAATCATGCATAGGGAAACAGCCTTTCCCTTTGAAAGGACACTTAAAACTGAGTAGCACCGTCAGGAGTTAATCACCTTCTGTTTCTAATAAACTGCGCTAAAGAAAAAATGCTTGAAAATGAACGGGTTGTGACAACCGAGGCACGGTATCAGCTGTGCCTGATGTTTTCCGCTTGGGTTCCCACATTGCCTTCACACCAGCCGTGGCCGGAGCTCTGAGCTGCAATGCCTGCAGGCTCGCCCTCCGCCTAAAATCACGGTGCTTCACCAAATGACTCTCAGTTTAGTGGCAGGGCCGTTGGGAGTATGGTAATGACTTCATCTTCCCTTTGCTTACACCTGAGGTTTATTAGAGTCTGGAAAACAAACACACTAACCAGGACTGCAACTAGCAGTTGGGAAGACTTCTACCCAAAATGGGATGGGTTCCTTCTCCTTTCCCCTTCCCTCAGTGACACTGGTCGACTCGGCTTGGTCGTACAAATCTCCAGAGGTCTCACGCCTCGCTCCTGCTTTTTTTGCTTTGCAGGGATGATGCGGGGCTGTCAAACCATGCTCAGCTGCAGGTGCTGAAACACAAAAGCAGGGCAAGACCATGCTGTGGTGGGGCTGCCGGACCACCCCAGTACCAACCCACTGGAAAGGAAGCAGCAGGAGCTGCCGAGGTCCCGCTCAGGTTTTGGAGACGTTGATACGATGCTAGGGCTGGGTTTATTTTTGTCATGACATGCTGTTTGTAAAATGTACCGCGCTACTACTGTATTTGTAGCAGATTGACGGAGCTTTGAATGGCATAACATTTTATAAAAGACAGGCCAATAACCTGCAAATGGCAGAGCAATTTTCTTCTTGCTAAAAAGAAGGGTCGATTTTACTTATCAGTGCAAAGGAAAATTATGTTGTCATTTAGAAATACGTCCCTCTCTTCATTTCAAGTGTCTGGGAATGGCAAAGAGAGAAAAGCTGGAGGCTGCAAAATAGATCCTGGTGTTCAAAATGGAAAAATATAGTTGTCCCTGATGCATGAGAGCATGATGGGCATATTCCGTGTCCTACCAAGTATTTCAAATTATGTGAGGCTTCGTGGTTTGTCCATCACAAAGAAGGACTGGCCACCATTTTTCATGTTAAACAGCTGCTGTGCTGCACAGTGAGTATGAGACGGAGACAGAAACCAAAACTGAGACTTCCTCTGCTTTTAGCTGTGCATGCCAGGTTCCACTGTAGGCAAAGGTAATGGTTATTTAATTAGTAGTATCCACTGCTAGTGACTGAAACTGCACATAACTCTTCTGTAGGCCAATCTCAGAGTGACCACTGCAGAGACTCACTTAACGAAGGAGTAAAGACTAGAGAGGCAGTAACACTCCTCCTCGTTCTCCTGTTGTGTTTTGCAGCAGTGGTTGCACCTTAGATGGGTCCTCTAGACTTCACTATGGTATGCAGTAAAGGACACCCCTCCTGAGGAGATTTTATACAAGAAAAAGACAAACAATGCACACAGCATTAACACTTTCAGCCTACAACCTATGCAGCCCCACCAGCCAGGAAGGTGTGAAGTGCCCTGGCCTGGGGCTCGCTGCCAGCACCTCGCCTTCTCCTCCCCAGACCTTCCACCCAAGGCCTATGAGTGAATATGATGTTTTATCCCCATTTAATGCCCAATAAAACAAGAGCAAATGCATCTCCATGGAGAAGTGCGAGCTGCTGTTTGATAAAGCAGCGTACATTAGCATTCACTAAGACTAGTCACTAGACTAGAACAGGTCCATTTCCCCACCAGAGCAAGCTTTAGTATATACAGAGCGTTAGCGATGGTTAGTCTTTGGCTGGCTATCACAAAAGCAGCAAAGCTCAAAAACTGTACTAGCGGAGATCCACAGGGTGTGAAATACACTGTATTTTGGTTAATTAGTTAACATTTGTACAGCATTTTTTTGGAGGAAAAAAGTGCCAAGTACGATCATTATTATCAACAGTCTTTTCTTTCTTCAAGTCCTTGCCAATAATGCTTTCAGGTTTGTTTTCAGGGCTAAATTAAGCACTTTTGTAGTTCTGTTAGGCAAGTATTAAGCATGGACAAACGATCTTACTTTGCAGCTCAATCCTTCCAGGTTTGGTTTGATTTTATCTGGGCTTTGTTTAAAAGTTGGCTCCATTTTTGTTTAAAAGAGCAGTTGAAGCCTTCTTCGCAGCTGATGACCTTTCCCCAGATTACCCACGTTTAAGACAGTGGAAAGAAGTGACTGAGAAAGACATTTAATTAATTGGACTTTAACAATGGCAAGACTGAGAACAAAGCTGGAATCGCAATAACAAGCACAAATTTAGACACCATGCAAAGGGGGATGAAGTAGAGAATAAAATTACTAAAGATAAACCTGGTCTCTTTCCTAGAGAAGAGATTGATTTTTTTTTTTCTGAAACATGATGCACAACACCTCATCTTTATGTGTTTGATGAAGAGCTTCATGAAAAAATATTAGTTAAGGTAGAGAAGAGGAGGTTCCGCATGAGACTAGTTATTAGAGAGAGGACCTACTTAAAGAGTAAATGTTAATAGACTGCACTAAAGAGGAACTTTCAGGGTGGAGAAATGATCTGCTGAAGTTTCTTATGGCTCAAGCTTGGAAATATTAATTTAATATTTTGTATTTATGCAATGCTGTGGCTCCAAAAAAAATTGCTGGTGAGGAAGAATTTGCTTCAGTGCCTGACAAGAATCAGAATACGCTACAGGAAGAAGCAGTTAATTTTGAGAAATATGGGCTAAGAAATTAGCTTAATTGTACAGTGCAGCCCAAAAAGGAAGGTAATACACTTAGGAACATCTAACAAAATTTTCTGCTTTAATTAAGGCTGTCATCTGCTAGAACTCATGGAAAAGAGAAAGACATGAACATTATGAAAGGATCAGTGAGCAAGCATAAACTACCTTTGTGAGGTTTTTTTAAATATATTTCTAGCCTTCAGATTGCTTAAAATGTATGAAAATGTGACTCTCCAAGGTTTATAAGTCAGAATAAATTTTTTTACATCTCATTATCTTTTTGGTGCTTCATTCACATCTCACAACCTTTATACGTTGGTTGGGTACTTTATACATCATTCCCTTGGTGAACTTCCATTTGGAAGTTGAGATAAATACACTGTTAAGCAACCAAAGGGAGAGAATTAAGAAAAACTGGAAAAGGGGAAAGAAAAAAAAAAAAGAAGAAAAGAGAGTAGCCGGCCGATCAGGTCTGCGTTTTCACTCAGCCTATGTGCATCACATAAGAGTGATTCCAAAGAGTGAATGGCTCAAAAGAGTGCAGGGCACTGCATTGTAATATTGCCTTCCTGTGAACTCTGAATGTAAAACACTTTTGTTTGCTGTGAGCTTTGAGGGTTAAGAGCGCTCCTCTGAGTCTTTTTTTTTTGCTTACAGAAGGGATTTGAGCCTATTTATTACATTCCTTGTTCTGAGTGTTGCAAAAAAAAAAGGCAGTATTTGGTTTTCTCTAACTAAAATGCACTGGAAATTATTTTTAAAGCTGCCCCCACAGCCAGCCAAGGGGCTGTCTATGTCCTAAGAAATATGAAGTAATAGATTTTAAGTGCCTGGTACTCCTCTCTCAGATCAGTTCTCCAGCTCGATATGGGTCCTTCATCTGTTTTTCCTGGCTTTGGCAGTTTGTGCGAAAGGCAAGCTGGCTGCTTTCGGCTGTGGGGGATCGCTGCTGCT
>NW_010557741.1:6229-6787 GCF_000687285.1 Phaethon lepturus | reverse complement strand
ACTAGCAGCAGCCACAAGAGACGGCAGCAGCACGTTCCCCCAAAGCACAGCTGGTAGAGACGCCAAGAGGAGCTGGATGGTTTTGTACACGTGTGCCTCAAAAGAGTGAGGGTGAGAGGCAGATGAGACTCTTTCCAGAGAGGCCTCTCGTGACTCTGGGCTGAAGGAACCAGACCCGGTTCAGGTACAGCAATCGTAGCCCTCCTCCAGTGAGAAGCTACGGTCAGACTGCCCTTTCTTCCAAGTCACTGGGAATTCATCCTGCAGTAACGGAGAATGCTGCAGTGGCAAACAACAACAGCCAGAAAGATAAACCACAGGAAGAAATTTTATCCTCATTTATTTTGAAGATTGTTTGGGCTCCCAGAAAGCACAAGATTTCTCTACATCTCTGTCAGACAGTTATCAAAGCGTCTTATGCACAGTCAACACCATCACAGAAGCAAAACCACACGATTTAAGAGCCCTTTATATTTGGCTCATAACTTTATTTTTGGAACAAAATTAGAACTTTGTCAGCCTGAAGACAGCACAATAAAAACAAGATCATTACTCTTT
>NW_010557741.1:0-6211 GCF_000687285.1 Phaethon lepturus | reverse complement strand
TGCTTGGTGAAAGCTTTATGGCTCAAACAGCATTTCTAATCCTTTATGTCCTGTCTCTGTGATGCATCTAATGAATAATCTCCCTTTCTCCTCTATAATTCACTTGACAGCAAAATAATGTCTTCAAAAGTCACCTGATTTTTTAAGCAGTGTCTTATCTCATCTCCCTCATTCCTATCCTGATTTTGCAGTTAATGCCTCTTCTCTATCTTCTTACCTTCTTTTCCCCCCAGATGCCCCCTCACCCCCCGCCCCCCCAACACTGCAAATCAGCCATCTGCTTGTCTCGCAAAGCACTGTTGCTGGCTCCTTGCTCCAGCTTTTGCTCCTGGGGCAGGACATGCCTTCTCCAGAAACGCTGTCTGCAGACAGAGACCTGCAGCCTAGTCACACTGAGGGAAAAAAAAATCAATTCTCAGTCTTCTTCTGCCGCCCAGGTGTTCAGCGGAACTGAACCCCCGCAGAGTGCAGTGGCCGGGAGCGAAGAGTAGGGCTAGAAGTTTACAAACAGGACATTCAAGTCTTCTCAGAGACCTTCTGCTAAAGGTGCCCCAGTAACTAAGAAAAGGGGACTATGCTTGTGTTTTCATGGGCCAGGTGAGGGGAGAATGATTTCCATGAAGATCTCTTTTAATCAGTCAGTTGGCAAAGTGTCCCAAGGACAAGGAAGATTTACTACCCTCACCTGGAGGCTGATGTGCAGCTGGTATTAGTTACCTCCAGCATGCAGATTTGTAACTGTATGATTAAAAGGTTTATATGACCCGCTTCCTATCATCTCCGCTAATGAGCTGAAGATCAGCAAGAAAATTCCAAAAACGAGTAAAGGCTGAAATACATTGTGGAGGTGGGAGTGTCCTAAATTCATTGAAATAGACAATACAGAAATCTGTATCAAAAGCAGCTTCAAGAATAGGGGAGAAGCAATCTTGCCCACAATTTTCCACACCAGACTGTACACACATCAGTTTGGCAACTTAACAGCAGTATGAGGGAACATGATAACTACTTACAAATAATTCTAAGTTGTCTAAGATGTATATTTTTAAAATGCAGAACTATTCAGGGTAGCTTTGGATGGGAAAGGAAAGAAGGTAAAAAAATAGAGACAGGTGGATCAAATTTGGAAAAGAAATACTCAGCTTTTGGGAAGATTTCTTGACATTGAAATACCCAGCTTTGAGGCCTTACTCAGATTCAAAGGTATTGAAATGAGCAGATACAGAGCAATTCCAAGCCCCAGCACCCAATACCATTTGCAGATGGAGTAAGGTATCCACTGGGAGTGGAGCTGCAGAGGGTCATGGCTCCGGGACTGCGGATGGAAGGCTGCAGCTGACCCCTGCTCTCTGTGAAAGCATAACTTTAGTCACACTAAGCGGTACATTTTTCATGTCTTAAATTAATTTTTTTAGATTTTTATTTCCTCTCCAGCTGGAGAGGCAACCTCTCACTACAACAAATTCAAATAACAGCTTTCACACGGACTGCTGACAGCACCAAGCCCTTCATCAAGTGCGTGCGACTTCTGAGGCAAGCACGGGTTCAGCTCCCTGCAGGTCCTTGGCACTGGCTCGGTGGCCCGTCATACCCATCATGGCTGCACGAGACAGCACTGCCACGAAGGGCGACATGCCTGAGAGACCTAACCATCCTTCATCCCCTCTAAAAGTGATTCGTCAACACCACCTCAAAAATATATTAGACTGGAGCTGTGGGGAAAGAAGAGAATGAAGGGAAAATGTATTAGAAATGTACTCTAACAAATCTACATTAATATTATTTGTAATAGTCAAATATATAGCACCCACTTTCACAAACAGCCCCATTTAATAAAGCCATAGAAATTTTTTTTTCAGTTGGTGCTCAAAGATAGGAAGAAATTCATACCCAGCCATCTACAATCCAGGCATGCCATTGGGAGTCTGGGAAGCTTTTCCCCTGTCAGTACACTGCTGATGTGCAATTCCTCCGTCTTGGGCTCCAAAACATACACCTGACTCTTCCAGCACATTTTAATCCTAGCTCTCCATATCTTAACTATAGGCTTCTTGAGCATAAACACGATTTTTCATCTTCATTTGTGCTGGAGGAAATCAGGCAGTTATGTTTTCACCATCAACGAATGGCAGCCAAGCTGCTTTTTCCTACTGTGTCATCCTTCCCTCTTTCTGTCCATCTGTCTGTCATTCATTGAGAGAGGTTGGGAGAGGTGTGCAGTCAGTAACCTTGGAGTGAAGGTTACTGGTAAAGGGTAAAGAGTACCTTTTACTTGAAGGATGAAGGGTGAAGGATGAAGAGTGGAGGGTAAAGAGTACTTCAACAAACCCTGGGGTTACATGGGCGTCATTGCAATGCTATGATGTCTTGCTATGTCCATTAGGTGCAGGCTTATGCTCTCAGGCCAAGGAGAAGACCTCTGTGAGCATGTTCCTAGCAAGTGTTACCAATGGCTCCTTACTCCTGAAGGACACATCCATTAAATAAAGATACACATGCTTCCTTTTTCTTACACTATACCTAGAAGTTAAATCATTCAGTTTTACCACAAATATAGTGAGAGCTGATATTCCTCTTAAAGGCCCTATTTTGTTATCTAAGTACATTTGAATTTTATTATGTTGCAGAGAAACATCAATAAAATGTGATCTCACAATGCTCAGAAAAAGAAGGCAGAGAAAGGAAACCTTTTTATTCCCCTTAATGAAGCGTGGTGGGGTGGGGCCGATTTACATTTCTTGAACGTCTGAAGAAGGCAAAGCTTAATAAGAAAGGGAAAACCAATCAATCACAAGTCTTGCATTTTATAAATAGAGGGCAAAGTTTTGAAGAACTTTTCCATTCTTCATTTCAGCAACAAGATTAATTCTCAGCTCCTTCTGCAGGACTGTCCCGCTTGAGGTGTGTGGCAATTTTCTTTCTGCAGGGAAGATGGGACAGAAGGAAGAAGGGGAGGAGAGGAGAAAGGAGGAGGGACTGAAACAAATTGATCCCAAGTTTAATTTCCAAATGATTTTTTAACCTTGACAAAAAAGTTGCAGGATTGAAAAGGCACAATCGGTGAATTTCTGTTCTGTCCCACTGCTTGAGATGTTTCCCTGAAACACGAAAAGCCAGTCACTGCTCTGTGAACACATTATTTCCAATAAAGAGGCAGAAGTAGCTTCTACTAGCAGCTCATCAGAGTTGTGGACAAGGGGCATGCCTCTCCACCATGGACTGCGCTGCAAAGATGCCCCCCCAAACCCCAGCCCAACCTACCACATCCACCCTTGCACAGTGCAGCACCGCAAGGTGGTACGGGCTGAGGCCCAGAGGACACAGAGCCACCTTGACGCAAAACAACTTGTCTGGGTGGAACAGCTACATGGACCTGAGTTCCAGGCACCACCTTGGAGATGGACACACCAGAGCTGCCCCTGTGCTGCTGCACTGAGCACACCTCAAGCTCAGTTTTGCATTGTAGGCAGAGAGCTGGGTCTAAGCTGGGGTTCACAAAGCCCACCACACCGAGCACCTAAGGAAACCGGCAAGAACAGCCTTATGCCCCTCCGTTTGACATTGCTTCAGGTATTTCCAAGAACAGGAGACTGGGAAAACCATTTTGTTTCCATTTTAAAATTTCAGAGGCTTTTCCTCTGAACAGCTCTCCTTTCCCCGACCCCAGTGCTCTGCAAGAGAAATACGGAGCAGGGCACAGGATGGCACTGGTGAGAAAAGGCACCCGATTTTCACCTAACCTCGTGAAAACCAGACACGTTTAGTTATTAGCATCCAAAGTACTGCAGCCAACATGCATTCAGTCTGAAGGTCCCTTCAAGGTTCATGAAAACCACTTGGAGCTGCAATCAGGCACTCTGCTTAAATGGCAGCCACACTGAGCTCCTCTTTCTTGAAAAGAGGAAAGGCATGAAACAGTTTCTCTTCTTCTCCGCCATTTCCTTATTTATAAAGCGTGCCTTTTCTTTGCTGGCACTGTGAAAAAAAAATGGCTCTTTTCTATATGTCTTCCGGTGTTTGACAGAGCCAGAAGGCATTATTGTACCTGCTGCTGGTTTTTAACCAGGATGCAAATTACTGGCAAAATGTATGCTGTTAATACTGAAATTTATCTTTCATTCCTTTTCTTGAAGAGGGGAAAACACAGGAATGATTTTGCACTCTGAAGACACACCCAGATGATTTTTCTGAAGATTTTCCACGCCTATCTTGTAATCTCTGGTGGCCTCTCTGTTTCCTTCTGAAAGCTCTGCTCCAGTTTGAGGTGTGAAGCCATGTCTGTGCCCCAGCCCTACCATGGACAGCCTGGCAAGTGTTTGGCACAGGACATCAGCCAGCACCAAGGATTTCATGCTTCTGCAATCTCTCCCCATCCACCCTGTTTCCTCTCTTTACTTCACCCCATTTCCCATCTTTATTTCCTAGGCAGAGGTCAAGACTGAACTTGGGAAGAGCTCCACTCCGTAAATGTGAGGCCACGATATGCAGAACTCCAGTGTGAGATTTAGCTCAAGGAGGCTGGAGGTCTACTCTAAATACCAGGGTAGGTAAGCTGTCACATTCAAAAAGAAAACCAAGAAGTGACTGGATTATAAACACTCTCACAATGAACAAATAATAAGTATTAAACAAGAAGTCAAACAGTAAGTATGAAACAAGAACTAATGTCTGGAAACTAGAACCAGGCAAATCCAAATTAGAAACTAGGTGCACGTTTTTAAACTTCAAGCACGATGAATCACTGCAACTTACTGAAGTATTCAAATCAAGACTAGATGTCTTTCCAAAAGGCTTGCTTGAGCTAGACACAATGTCTTGGGATCTGCAGAAAAATAATGTGATTAAATTCTACTTTGACCTGGTGGTCAGACTGTCCCCTCTGGTCCTAAGAGACAATGCCTCCATTAATTAAAATAGTCAGATAGAACAGAGCTTTCATCAAGACAACTTTAACATTTCATTGTTATATTAAACTGTCAAGGGTTTTGCTTGCCTTTTCTGCCAGCTGCATATTGACTTTTTTAGCACCTGGCTTCCTATAGCAGACAGTACATCTTCTTTCACAAAGTTGTGCAAATTATGTTCCAATATCAGTCTTTCTCACGGCCTCAGGTACTGCTCTAAACCAGAAAAAGTTTTTGACTGAGATTCTGAACTTTCGGTCCTTTGGGTTGAGGGAAAACCATATGACTTTTATATTGCATATTGATCATTGGGAAAAGTGTTTTCCAGTTCATTCTGCAAGTGTTGTCTAGCAAAATTCCGTAGTTGCTCAAAGCATTTTTAAAGAATCACTAACACAGGCTTTTTCTTTGTATTTCATGACATTTTTATGGTCTTGTTGTTACATTGGGGCTTACTCCTCTTTGCACAAAAGGCAGTTTTCACTCAGTAATGACAATTTTCTTGGTCCCCCCTACAACTAAGTGACATGAAATTCCCATAGTTTTATTTCCCATGTTCTGTACAAGCAGGTCAGTTTACAACTCAACTGAAGCCAATCTAGTTCCTTTGCTCCACTATCGATGTTTATCAAGAAATTCTTTCCCCTAAAGCAGAATGTGTTTATCCTGCTTCTGAAGGGTCAACACAAGTTTTTTGTCCTTAAAATATTTCCAAAACTAGGGGAGATTCTTAGATGACCAGATATCTACATGGCAGATAAGAAATTCTGTTACTCTTTCCGAAAAAATAAAAGTGATGCAAGACTCCAGGTTTTGTTCTCAGGTACTGAGAAATCTTGGGTTTTATGTTAAGCATAAAAGCCTGATGATACTTTAGGACTTGGTGCAATAGGCAGACATTCAGCAGCCATTAAAGTCTTCTCTTAACTACAAGATTATCTGAATGATGTCCAGGAAGTCAGATGGGCTCAGTAAAGATGGAGGAGAAAGCTCTGATCCTGCTTACTGTCACATCATTTCACTGATTTTGGTGGAGTTGCTTTTAGTTAATTAAGTGAAAGGAGGCCCTTTAAGGTTCCCACCATAAAATCTCACTTGATTCGTCATAAATAATGTCTCTAGAGCTCATTCATAGTAATAAAAATATATAATGCACTGATTAAAACTGTTGTAATTTATACTCGTTAAAACCTCAATTTAAAGATGTATTATGTATTATGGAATGTGATTCCTTAACCATGACACTCTAGTTTCCATTTATCATAGCATGGTTTGTGTTGGAAAGGACATTTAAAGGTCATATAGTC
>NW_010557740.1:423-702 GCF_000687285.1 Phaethon lepturus | reverse complement strand
ATAATTTCAGCAGCATTTTGGGAAAAAATATAACACTGGGAGAAGTTAGCTGGTGTCTGCGCCGGATTTTTTTCCTTTTTGGCAACAAAGTCAAGTATTTGTTGTGTACGAGAACAACAGAGAGATGCTCAAGTTTGGGGAAGGCTTGAGCACTGCTAACCCGCAAGCGTGCACAGCCAGCCCTCTCCCCAGGGTACTCTCTGCCTGAAATTATTTTTAATTTCAATCGCTTCCCTCTCTGTCCCCGTTTTTAACTTAAAACATGCTGCTTTTTTTTAA
>NW_010557740.1:0-211 GCF_000687285.1 Phaethon lepturus | reverse complement strand
CACGACAGCTTCGGGGAAACCGAGGCAGAGAGAGCGGCAGCAGTTCACCGAGGTCGCAGGGCGAGTCCGGGAAAGCATCCGGCACGGGGAGCGTTTCATTTCCCGGCTCGGGACCGTAACCTGGCACGCACTTTGGCACTTTTATCGTCGGATTGGGGATGGGCACGGCGCCACGGGACGGACCCCCGCATACCGAAAACCAGCGCTCCCC
>NW_010557739.1:844-1117 GCF_000687285.1 Phaethon lepturus | reverse complement strand
CAGTCCCGCTGCCCGCTCCAGCCTGGCCTCTCCCGCTGGCAGGTGGACAGCTGGTCCCTGGGCGTTCTGCTCTACATCCTGGTCCACGGCACAATGCCGTTCGACGGCCATGACTACAAGACTCTCGTCAAGCAGATCACGAGCGGGGACTACCGGGAACCCACAAAGCTGTCAGGTAGGCAGAGCCCCACTGCCCCACGCCTTCCCCCTGCTCTAAGCCCCATGTTCCCTTCGGTGCCTGACCTGCCTCTTCCCCAGATGCCTGCGGGCTGA
>NW_010557739.1:444-674 GCF_000687285.1 Phaethon lepturus | reverse complement strand
AGCGAGGCCCGCCTGGCCACGGTGGCAGAGTGGCTTCGCCGCTCCTCCCGGCCCCTCATGGAGAACGGCTCCAAGGTGCGATGCTTCTTGAAGCAGCACATCCCCGGCGTGGCCCTGGAGCGGCAGCGTTCCCTCAAGAAGTCCAAGAAGGAGAACGACGTCTCCCACGTGCTGCAGGAGGTGGCTCTGGCCCCGGAGAACCCCTCCAAGTCCATCCTCAAGCGGCCCAA
>NW_010557739.1:0-265 GCF_000687285.1 Phaethon lepturus | reverse complement strand
GGTCCCCCGCCAGCAGCACCCACGGGAGAGGCAAGGGGTGAGGATGGCGAGGTGGCTGCTGCAGGTCTCACCCGGGTCCTGTCCTCTGGGATGCTGGCTTGCAGCGCGGGTGATGGAGCGGTGCCCGTGGCTGTGCCCAAGAAGGGAATATTGAAAAAGCCCTCGACGAGGGAGTCGGGGTATTACTCGTCCCTGGAGTGCTGCGAGTCCGGGGATGTCCTGGATGCAGGAAGCTTGGACCTCGATGGGAGCGTGTTTGCTGACA
>NW_010557738.1:3832-24911 GCF_000687285.1 Phaethon lepturus | reverse complement strand
AGCACAGGCAGCTTGGGATCGGGCTAAGGGTGGGCCCGTGAAGAAAGCAGATCAAAATGGCTGTTTCAGGAGGACCGTTGTGGTGCTGTGTGGGACTGTGGAGGAGCTGTCACCTGAGGACCAGCTAGCCTTTTAGCTGGAGCGGACTAGTAGGTTTGCTGTTAACCACATGCTGAAGCAAGAGGGAAGGTTGGCTGGACCACGGTTCCTCCTCAGCGTCGAGGTCCCTACACCACAGCCTCGGGGACTGACTGAGGTAAGCTTGGCTCCTTCTGACCCCAGAGGTTCTGCGCACTATTTTTGCTGTTATCTCTGGTGCTGTCTGCCTCCATTTACTGTGTATCTGGTGACTTTTTTTCTTTTAATAAGAGGTATTGTTCCTGTCCGCATTTGGATGTAGATCAGAGAAAAGAAGAGGTATATATTTAACAGTGTTCATCTGAGAATTGAAGAGCACTCAGAGGCATTTCTTTTACCTCTTTTCCATATGGTCACTCTGTGATGAATTGGCTGATATTCTCTGTATTTTTCACTTCGATGACTGCTCTGTCTTCACATAAACTTTATCAACTTCAGTACTTGGGTGGTAGATAGTATGTTATTTTTAGCATGTCTGTTTTAGTGAGAGGAGTATAAAAGCAGTGGTGGGCCAGATACACCTTACTGTTGGGCAGGGATGTCAGGGCACCATCACCTGGAGACAATCATGAGCCTGACGAAGTGCTCTTATAGCAGGCTTCCTCCAGCTGGGGCAGGAAGAAGCAGAGTGCTTATGGGGGATGGCTAGAGCTGTGCCCCATCTGGGGTAACCAGGTGTGTTGTCGAGGCTGAGGGGCAGAAGTTTGATCTGGAGGCAGAGCTTGTGATGGGCTGAGAACATGAAGGTTTCAGATGGGTGAGAAGTCATGGCCCTTGTCAGAGCAAGTGACTTTGCTGAGGGAAGGGTGATTTAAGGAGAAGACTTGGGGAGCCCTGATGGGGTGGAGAATGGGCTTTGGCTGTGCGATGAGATGGGAAGGAATGGTGACCTGGTTGTGGGTGTGGGGGTGGTGTCTGCATGGGAAGCTTGTGACTGTGCCCTGTGCACAGCACACCCCATGTCAGAAACATGATGCTGTTAGGTTATTCAGAGGCCTAATAGCATGCACCTTTGGCTCTACCTGCAGCTCTGTGCTACACACCAGAGACTTAGCTTCTTAGATTTCTCCTCACAGTGTTGTTGCTGGTGTAGTTTGCTGTTATTTTTGAGGGGTTAGGTGAAGAGACAGTCACTGAGTATTAGCTTTTTATAGCACTTTGCTACAATGTGTGACCATCAATCTTAGAGATGTAACATTTTTCTGTCCTACTTGGAACTTTGCTCAGTCACAGGCCTTTTTAGGGTGGGAGGTATCTGCTCAACAAAGTCAGGTAAGAAAAATTTTGTCACATCAATAGTTCCTAAAACTATTTTCCCCGAGGATGAGCTTTATGAGCTACATATAATGCTTTGTTGAAAATGATTATTTGAGGTATCCTGTAGTAGTGTGTAAATTGTCTTAATGTAGCAATTATTTGGAAAAAAAGCTTTTAAGTAATTCATCTGCCTCTTTAAATATTTTTACTCTGTCTCCCTAAAATATGCTGTGATGTATTGTAACGTATTGGTGTGAAATTTGAATTTCATTAGATGTATTGCTTTGGAACATGGAAGAGCCTTTCTAATATTTAGCTTAAGGTCTCTCATTCAGTTGACAAAGGACAAGAAATGCTAAATGTCGTTTAGTCCTAGTCATGAACTTCACGTAACAGAAAGCAATGTAAGGATGGAGTTTCGGTCTCAGTGCTGAGCCTTAGTCTTGTCTCAGCTTCTGCTGGGCCTTTAAAAACTGCAGCGCACTAAGTATAAGTCCTCAAAAGTCTGCAACAATTGAAGTCTGATTTTGAAATGTGAATGGCTCAAAGCCCATGGTCATGAAAAGTTGGGAATATGTAATGCTACCCTGTCATCTGGAGTACTCCATTTCCCCCCATTTGCACCTGGATCAAAGCAAGAATAAAGGCTTTTCTCAGTCTAGCACAGGAGCACGCTGTAAGCTAGTGGTAGCAGAAGTCAGCATTTAAATATGCAGTGTTCCCTGCACAGTGTGTATCTGTGCTTGTATTTGTACTGTTATGAGGCAAATAATGATTTAGAGCCTCCAGATCCTTTCTTGGTGTGTAGTTACTCTTCCAGGAAGAAATCCTACAAGAGTCTGTAGAACGTCTGGAAAGATACAAAGCAGGCAGATGTGCAATTGGAATAGGCCCAAAGCAACTGGCTTTGGATCTTCTGGGTGCAGATCACTTGCCAACAAAGGTCTGTCATGCAAGGGGTCCAGGAGCAGACCCTGCTATTTAACAGACTTGTGGCTGGGACCCAGGGATGTGCTGTTATGCAAATACTAGCCTAGATTTATTTAGGATTCATTTTTTGTCTTAAAAAATGAATTCATAGAGAGCTATTCCATTTGACATGTACAATGTTGGATGAGAGATATTATACAGGAGAACATACAATTTTCTGAAGTTATTCATGCAAAATCACTATAATTACATTGTAAATGGAACCATGATAGATGAAATGATTGATCAGTTAGCAGGCCAAGCTGTATAAAATGATTTAGAACTCTAGTTTTGGGCTTTCTTAGAGCATGTAAGGCAGGTTATGATTTTCTTGTTCAGTGTATCCTGTTGTGACTTAGGGGGAGAGAAGAAGAGTCATGCATGTGGAGCTACAAGTACCTTGCCTTTTGCCATAGTGGATAGATAAAGCTTCTTTCAGACCACTGTCAGAGGAACCTGGGTAATGCTGCTTACAGGAGGGCAATCTGTGTTTTCAGCATGCAGAGATGTCTCATAGTTGCATGCAGTGAAGCCGAACCAGATCTGTTCTTCAGCTTTTGCTCTCTGGAGCAGTAACTGCTTGTTTCCTTCCTGTAGTTTCTCTTCCTAGTTAGCTAATATCTACATTGCAGAACTGATTTCCTGGGTCTCTATGCTTGGAATCAATGGACTTAACCTTCTTTTGCTTTGAAAGCTGTGGCCATTTAGCCTGCAATGGTATGTGCTTTCAATGCATTTTAAGCTAAAATACATAAATTGTTCTTTGTGGCTTGTGGCTACCAGAGTTCTCACCTTTTCACAGCTGAGAGCCCTAATCACTGGGGTAGAGAGCCCCAGTTGACAGCTACTGCCATGGTAGCCTCATTTCAGCCTGGAGCTCTCTTAGGAAAGTGTTGTCAGAGTCCTTTTTTAATCTTTCTTCTTCTCTTAGGGCTCCTAAGTGTGACCTTCTTTACAAGTCACAGTGTTTGAAGGACAGGACGGTGCAGTAGTATTTGATTGTTATTCTGTGAGTCATCTAGGACCCATTAAGAATTATGGAAATTTTCTCTATCATGTTTGAAATGATTTGAAACCTAAGACAGGGTGCTGAAAAGCAGTCTCCCCCCTGCTTCTTCCCCCCTTTTCTCTCCCTCCTCTTCTCCCCCCACTTTCTTCCCCCCTCTTCTCCCCCCCCGCCATAGGTCACTGCATTTAGTACTTCAGATACTGTAGTTCAGAAACTACACCTTCACCTTGGACAACACAACAAAGTTTGTTTTTGCAGCGTAGGTGCCAAGGAGACAGAAAATGAAAGTTCAATGGACATGTTCTACTTAAGAATATATTACTATAGGATGATTTGGGGCAGGTGGGGTAGGGGATGCAGGGCCTGAATCACTTGGGAAACACCCATGATCTTCTGTAAGAATATCTGGAAGGAAAAGACCTCTGAGCAAAATCTCTAGGGAGCAGAATGAAGACAAACATGCTAGTACACTTCTTGAAGTTATCAAATAGGGAGCATGTTTTCAAGACCATGTGGGTTCTTTTTATACTGTCTTGCTTTTGCAGTTCTTGCTCTCTTCTTTCCACAGCAGCTTTCTTTCCATGTTCTCCCCACCCCAAACTCTACTTCCACTCAGATTTTTCATTTCAAGGAGCACTGGCTGTTTATTTCTTTAAAAAGTCACACTGGGAGAATTCCAGTTATTCATTCCTTTTGCTTTGAAAATCCTTTCAGGAGGCTACAGACTTACAAATGTGACTGAGAATTTTTTTCCATTAATGATAATGATGTTTCATGGCTTCAGTTCCACTGAGTGAAGCAAATCCCAGTGGACTGGTTCCACTTTTGAGAAGTTCAGGTCACAGAAAGTTATGTGGGTCAAAGAAACGTGTGGGGTAATTCAGGCTGTTTCACCACTGGATGTCATGCCTACCCTGCCAATCTTGGTTTAGAACTGTCTGTGCAAATAATTTATGTCCTGTATCAAAGGATGCTCACACCACTGAATCCATCTGCTGCTAGAAAACTCTCCTAATAACAAAAGAGGGCAATAAAAGTCTCTTCTGGCAACTTCAACCTGAAATAAAAACAAAGCAGTACCTGAATGTCCCAAAAATGGCAATGCCGCCTGCAAGTTTGGGACATGACTTTCAGTGCCTTTTGGACAGGCAATGCATGCTCTTCATGACAAAATCTGCCCTGGCAGACAATGCCTTAGCTTCAAGCAATTTCTGTAATCAACGTTAATTAAAATACTTACGACCTGCTGTGATCTGAAGTGTCTGTCTCTCCCTTTGTCACTGTTGTTACTGCTTATGTGTAAATGGATGCCTGAGCTTTAATAAACTTTGCAGCACCTGAGCTGCAGGAAGTTTGAAAGACCCCGGGCAGAACAGTGTTGATTTGGGAGACACAGATCAGCAGTCCAGCCCCAGCAGGTGAATTTTAGAAAGGAAGATGACTGACCTGTCCTTGATAGTGTTTTTGCTGACATTAGCGCTTCTTAGAAAACATGCTGAAAGTCACAGGGCTGAGCGCTGGGGGTGGCTGGTGGTTGTTCAGGACTTGGTATGTGTTTCTCAGGGAAGTGGTTCATTGCGTACAGCTGAAGCGACTTGATGTCTCTGGTCTGAGTGGTGCTTGTTAGGGAGGCAGCTTGCTTTGCCCCCTAAAAGGATATATAATGGACGGTACATTTAAGGGGAAGCAGTTGACAAGGTAGTACATATCTACAAGGTATTATTTATCTGCAAGTGGCAGATAGATACTCTTCTGAGGCTGTGGTGGATGAAATGTTTCCCTCTCTTCCTGTTGCCACTTCTGCAAAATGTAGCCTGGAAGAAACACACAGAGTGATAAAAATCTTATCACTCCCAATGGCGCTGTCCTCTGACGGGAGGCCACCAGCTATGGCGCTTTCAGTTCAACCGGGCAACAGGACTGACCGTCTTTGAGGGAATCCTTCAGGCTCCAGAAGGGTGGCTAAAGACAGATACTTGCTGAACAGATGCCAGCCAGGCTTGGGCTATGTCCCTGACTCTGCAAGTGCAGAGAAAGCTGCACCCAGATGTCAGGGAACATCTGTGAAAAGAATTGGATTCTCTTTCACTCCCTAGTGGAAGAATCGGTGAAAAACCTTCCTCTGAGGCTAGGGCAAACAAACTTTCCTCAAGAAAAAGTTATGTTTTATGTGACCAAAAAGCACCTGCTAGAACAGGTAGTCTAATATCTTTGCTCAAGTCTCCTACTTATAATGAGCTTAGTGAGGCTTTCATGGAAAGCTGATAGAATGCGTGTCTCTCAATGACTGTAAATCAGTGATTCCATTTCACTCCACTGCTATAAGTAATACAGATGGTGCCAACTCAAGTAAACACACCTCACGCGGCAAGACTTGTCATGCTACGTATTATACCTGTACTAAGACCTGATAGTGGATTGTAAGCGGTGCTTTCCCTGTTGAAGCTCAGCGCCTGAATTTAAGATGATAAAGCAGTTAATGTATTTCTAATTTTGTTATTTTTGTTGGGGAGTTTAATTAAGCCATTGTCTAGTAAATATTATTAAGAGGTACTTAAAATGTTCTTTCTCTTGGCCTTGTGTAGTATCACCGTCTTTCTCAGTCTAAACTGAGAAAGAAACTAATTAAGCCTACCCAAGATGATGTGCAGTAATTAAGAAAAAAATATGTCTAAGCTTGGGGCCATAACATACCAAATGACAGAAGGCATGCAGTATATAGTAATTCTGGGACTGTGCTGAGGAAAGAGCACCTGATCAAAATAAGTTAAGATTGGCAAAAATACCTGATTTCTGCAGTATACACTATACAGTAAAACTCAGGTCCAGGGAGGAGAGGCATTCTGATGTGACTGTATCCAGTATTCTGGTTGTGGATGGGGGGGGTCCTTACTGACCTGACAAGTATGTGAGAATCAGGAGTGATTTGTTCTGATTTAAGTGCAATTTCTTTTAAAAGATGATGAGTGTGGTTGTATAGTAATGGTCTAAGTGGTTAGTGGTAATGAAAAAAATACTGGTGTGATAATAAAAGAAATCTGCCTTTCATTAGAAAATAAGACTGGATCTCAAAGCCTTCGATTATAAAAAAACAACAAACCTAATTTGATACTGGGATATGGTAAGGCCTAGTTCATTAAGACATGATTGTGAAACCCTCTTTAAAAATACGCTACGAGTTTCAGTTTTAGAAAGGCTATTCTAGTAGCTTCTTTGGTAGTGAAGAGGCTTTGCTTCTGATGTGATAAAATTACAAACTTGGTAGATTCTGCATTCTTCACAATTGTTTTCTCTGTACTTAGAAACGCTAAACAGGAGTGTAAAGCAACAAGCCGAGATTGTGGATGTAATTGTTAAGTGAATGCTGGCCAGCGAGCGTGATGGGAATATATCTTTGATATTTCTGAATTTGAATGGACTTTCAACTTTTTGGAACAGGTTTGTTAGGTTGGGGGTTTTTTGCTGATATGTGTAGATAATGCTGGAATTAGCAGCAGGTTACAAGGCAGGAAACCCTGAGGTGGTTGCCTATATACAGCTGAAATCAATGTCCTAGCTTTATGTTGCTGGGGTGGTTATTTTGTTTTAGGTTTGGTCGTCTTTTTTTTTTCCACACCTTCCAGTCTGATAAAACTACATTGCCCCTACAATATACTTTGTATCACTTAGAGATGTGGGAATGGGAAGTATTTTCTGTAACTCAGGTTCATACAACAAATGTCAGCAAATAAGTGGAGAATTAACTTTTGACTACCATAAACACTTGACACAGTTGCTTGTTTTGTGCAAACTAGGATTAATTGCTTCTAGACTAGAATTCTCTCTTGGTGCTGATAGTGTTTTACAACCGTGCAGCGCACACTTTACACACTTTTACAGGATTGCGTAAGAATTAAGTCAGTGGGAAATTGTTACAGATCAACATAAAGAAAAAGGGTTATGGTCTGACTCAGACTCATTAAAAGGCTGTTTGTTAGCAGAGGCTTCGTATTAGTACAACTCAATGTATTTGGATACAGTAATAGTCTTTGCCTGTAAGAAGATGCGTATTTTCTTAGTGGTCTACTTGCTTACACTTGTACTTGTAATACATGACAAAAAAAGTGTGTTTTAAGTCCTTACATTATGCAAAATATTAGAAAAGGTCTTCATTGTGAATTGGTCATGCATATCGTGAGTTCTAATTCAGGGTATTCTGGTTGAGAAGTTTTTGTTTGGGATACTTGTTTCTGAATTCTTAAAATAATTTGTACTGTAGTGGTTGCTAACGTTAGAAGAAACTTTCGTAAAATTTCAAGCCTCTTATCTGCTTGGGAACCAAACTGTGTGAATTGCTCAGTTTGAAGGACAAAATAGTAAAAATAAGATCAGGAGCAATTAGGAGTCTCATATTGTGTATACACACATGCTCATTTTGTTACAGTGAATGTTAAGTTACCTGTTTCTCAAGTGTGACATTGGATTCATGCTTCTCCATGGTCTCTGGACAAAACATGTGTTCACCTTGCTCTAATTCTTCAGAATATAGAGTAAAACTTCTCAGAAGAAATGGAAACTCTGTTTTGAAATTGAGCAAAATGAACTTCCAGCATTCTTATGGGAAGCTTACAATCAGTTGAAAAGCCTGTTTTCCGTATTGAGTCAACATTAATGTTCATTTAATATCAACTTAAGATGTTTTATTTGGTAACAAAGGAAAACTAAGAATGTTTAAATGCTCTTTTGAACAGGTGTGGTTTTTTTCCCCCTGGCCTTTTATGCATTTTTGTGTTTGTAGCAGCTTTGCTTATCAACTCCCCAGAGAACGAGGGAACAAAAGAGTACATAGAAGTTTTCTAAAAAAAGTTTATGAAAACACCAAATTTGCAAAAATTAGAAAATTATGGAAAGTTACAAAATACTATGTACTTTCAACTCAATTTCTGTTATGCAGCTGCTTTTTAATCAAGCTTCCGTTATGTTTATGTACGATAGACTTATCCTGTACTTAATAGCTATTTAAAACTATTGCCAGCCAAAATGTCATGTTAATATCTTAGTATCGTTCTAACTGCATGAAGTAAAGATTTTCTCTCCTTACCAATTTTTCTTTCTAATGACTACTGGAACTTTCATATGCTCTGTTTGAAATAGTTACTTAAACTCTTCTTAAGCACTACAGATCATGCCAGATATGTGGTTTGCACCTGACCACATGCTAATTCTTAAGTACCTTGGAATTGACACACCATTTTTAATTTTTTTTCAGTAAAAATGTAAATAGGACTCTGATTTTAAGGGCAGTGACTTCAGAGTATGTTTACAGCTACAGAAGTTAGTCAAGTTCTCTTTTGATCCAAAGGGTAAAGATCAGCGGAACAGAGACATAACATAATAAAAATTTGTCTGGTCTTCCAATGTCTTAGCTAATTAAAACATAAAAGAATCTAGCAAATTTGATACAGTATTCTATTCAAAATCTCATTCCATGGCTGTAACCATGGTATCTGAGCACTTTCTGGTCATGGACAGCTTCCGTAATGGTGTGAAATACCCTCTAAGGATTAGGAAGAAACGGATCGACTTGACTTTTCTTTGTCACCGAGGTTCTTGCTCAGAAGAATCACTGATGTTTGTGAAAAAACTTAGATCCATGCTTACTTTTAAATATAGGCATAAAAATCTTCTTAACTTCTTAGTGAACTGTAACTTCAGGAGAAGTTAAGCATCACTTCGCTGCCAAGATAAAGAATTTGCTGCTATGGAAGCTGCTGGTAATTTCCTAGGTGTTATTTTTGTTCTCCAATTCAGTACCCTAAAATATTAAGTGACATTGTGTGTTTGGAGGTGCCCCATCTTTGAAACGCTATAAAGCTGCAGTCCAGATGCCCTGTAGCTATTTTGTAAGGGTAGCTGTTGGCTGTGGTAGGCTGGCCAGTTTCCCACTTCAGTAATTGCTTTTGGCATGCCGGAGATGTGCCCTGCTGCTTCCATGGGATGCAGTGTCTTTCTTTTGTTTCCTGCCCTATGTCGTCCTGTAGTTGTGCTCCCATGTCACGTTTGTATGTGAAACTATTGTGCAGCACAGCCTGATTCCTCATGCTGTAAAAGCCATTATTTTCAGAACAACATTTAGAAATGAATTAAAAGCCTGACCTTGAGTTCTCTGAAGGATGGGATCATGCATCTATTCCAGATGCTCTTCTAAAGGATCTTTGACCTATGCTGCTCTGTCTCTCTGTTTAGATCTAAGCATCCCTGGCCGCCTTTGCAAAGCCTGAAAATCCTTCTCAGCGGCCTGCTTCAAGGAAAGAGCCCTTGTCTGTGCTCTTTCCATTGCTATAGACTTTCTATCTGTCTTGCCTCAATTTAGGCATGGCTGTTGATCCTGGGGCAGCCAGGAATGGAATGAGCACTGGTTTGAAGCTTCAAATGTTTCGCGTTGGCGCCAGGAAAGATGGAGAGGCAGGCACCATCTCTCCTGCCCTCCCTCTTATTTCACTATTGTTTCTTGCCTTATCGTCTCCCTGTTCCATGTGTGTGATGGCCTCATCTGTTCTCCAGTACTCAACTCTGGCTCAGCTTCATCCCAGTAATGCCTTAGTAGGGGATGGGACCATAAAATAATCCCGAAGGGCTGGGTGAGCGCAAGGGCATGTCTGGGCAGAGGGGTGCTAGACAGCATCACTAGCAGTCGCCACTGTGTCACAATGTTTCTGCCCCAAGACTTACCAATAATGGAAAAACAGCAATCAGATAATACTCTGGGTTGAAGTATGTATTATGTCAGGGGGTTTCCTTTTTGCCCAAGCCACTGTGACTGTGTTTCTGCTTTTAGACAAGCACGGCATAGGTGATCACAGTTCCTTTTGCTATTCACGCTGCTGTATTTATAAAAATTGCTGTGTTACAGTATCACGTGTTACATATTTCCACTTTATACCTTGTCCTTTGACATCTGGAGGCAAGATCTGGGAATGTTTCTTCAGGGTACCATCTCTTTCAAGTTACATTCTCCCTTTTTATTAATGCTTTAAAGTCATAGATATGAATTTTTGTGAGGCAGCAGCTATAGGCTTGTGACTTGTTTTACTGTGCAGCCATGTCTGCAGTGATGGTGCTCCTCAAATCTAGCAGTAGTAATGTAAAGAAGAGTAGTCTGAGAAGGATTTTCCTCTGCTGGTGGCAGCATTCTCAATCCATATCTCCCAAATCGCCTTCCTGCAAAACTGCTGCAAATACTACTTCCAAATTACCTTCCTGTAGGGTTGATTCCTAGTCTTCACAGATGCATTTCAGCTTTTGTTTCAAGGAGGACACCCTTGCATGAAACTGTTGTCCATATTGCTTTAACTGCCTTGCTGCATTCAGTGTAGTTGGATCATGACTGTTGCATCCCTTATAAACTGTGACCGAGGTAAACTACTACTATTTTTTTAAATTATTTTCAGTCATGAACTTTGAAAATCATTCTTCCAGCAGCATGTGAGCAATAATATTAATTTGTATAATTTTATTCAACTGCTGCATGAAAAGGTGGACATCAGTTTTGATTTTAATTCCTTTAGTCCTTGCTATATGTGTCTTAAGACACCTGTTACGTAGAAGAGAGAGCTAAGGACATTTCTTGGAGTGGCAGCATCTCCAAGTGTTAAAATAGTTTGCTCTCTGTTCTGTATACTTATACATCCTACAGGTGACTTGTGAGTGATGGTGGGCAGGCTATACTTCAGGCATTGAAAATACTGCAGACAAGATAAAATACCAAGCTAATTCATTCCTGTGCTTCCCCCATCTTCTCTGTTGTGTCCAGTTGATGCTGGAGCCTCTCCTCTGCTTGAGGCTAACAGTAACTAGCATTAAATTGGGACATGTTGCATTTTCAAGCAGCTGGATCACACCGTGTTCCACTAGACGTCCTCTGTGCTGGGCCTAAACAACAGATGTCCCCCCACCAGTGAAAGGCAGTGGCTGCCAGACGATCATAGTGTGTGTACTGAGCGGGGGCCAGCTGGAATAAAGTGTATTTGCAGGCTGGCTGGCCTTGCAGCACAGTGGAGATGGGCTGGTTCAGATGTTGATGGACATGAGAGGAAATTGGACAATGTAGTTAAGGGGAGAAAGGATTGTGGATGAGGGAAGCAGGGGAGTGACACTGAGGAGAAACTGGGAGAGGTGGGGAAGGGTGACTTGCAAAGTTTCAGGAGATGTGGGTGGTGGCAGTGGGTTTGGGCTCATCTGGTGTCCTAAGGTATGTTCCTGGTCGATAACCTTCTAATACAACAGGAATTTTTATTTCTATGACACCCCATAGCAACAGAAGAGAAATGTCTACTGTCATTCCCGTGTTACCATCCTGGTACTTGTCTTGTTAGTATGTTTAATTCCGTAGCTTGGACTTCGGTCCTAGCACCAGTATTCAACACTTCATAACCTCACGCTGATACGAGCATCACCAAAAAGGATCTTAAAGCCTCTGCCTCACTTCAAAGGCTGGCATACCAGGTATCTAATTGTACATCAATATGATAAACTCTACAAGTGGTAGGAGAGAGTTTGTACTTACTGGGTGCTTCAGCTGGAAAAGATAACTGACCTGGTGAATTTCTAAGCTCACTCAAAAATTGCTCCTTTCAGATTTTTTCTGTCCCTTTTGGTGCTTCCTTCACCCTTTTAATGTTTCCTTTTCTGTCACTCTGGCTGGTTATTTAAATATGGGGCAGGGGGTGAAATCTTTTAATCACTACTATATTACTGCGTTGTCTTTGACTTACCTTCTTCATGCTAGAAACTACTCAACAATTTGTGATTGCTTATGTGCAGCATAAACAGGGCTATATTTTAAAAATCAAGATAAATCTTCAGGGTAATAAAATGAAGCAACCTACCACAGAAAGCTTTTGTAAAAGCCCAATCAAAACTGCTGAGTCACAACATAGTCTGAACAAATTAAATTGCCCTTCCTTTAGAAGGAAAAAGGAAAATGATAATTTTGAATGTTACCCATGTTACTGAACCAGTTTAGTCTAACTGAAGGTCGTGGATTCTGTCATGCAGTTAATCACCTGAATGGATCATTTTTCTTTGTCATTTCCATTGTTTATAGTTGACAACACACTGTACAAGGGATAGGCACATCTAAAGCTGGGGCAAAACCTGCCTCTCTGGCTGCTAAACTGGAGAAGAGTTTAATGACATTTTAAATGAATACAGTGCTGATTAGTTGAAATAATAAAAAAAAGACATATAAATATAGTACTGAATGCAGCTGTCCTATATTTGCACTACCTTGGTAGCATTTTGCATGGACAAATGATGCTATGGCTGTTTATCAATTGATGTTAGAGGACATTTCAAGGCTGTACTCAACTGTTACAGCTAATTGTATACCTCTATTTTTTTAAGGTCTAAAAAACTTGGAATAAGACTCAATATTGTATAGCTTCCCTAAGACCTTTTTTAATTATATCTTGGGCAGTTGGGCAATGCTGGACCTTCTTGCAAACTCCAGGGGTTAATTTCTGTCTTGAATAAAACTTCTTTACTGAAGTTTGGAGGGTGCTGCATAATGTAAAATGTATTCTGCACTTCATTCATAACACAGTGAACTAAACTGTTCACAGGAATTAGAGGCTGCTCTTTGCTTGGCACCCAGAAACCAAGAATTCATTAGGCTTCTCTAATATTCATAAAAATGAAAGCGTTTCAGAAATAGGAATATGAGAGAGAGAGAAATCCAGAAGGTATATGGAGCATTTAAAAGGAGGAGAATTTATTGAAGAATGTCATGGTGTATTAGGGAATGTCTTGTGTTCTGTGTGGCTCAGGAGAATGGTATTCAGGGCTCTGAAATAGGTAGCATAGATCTGAGGTTTTGTTGAGTTTGCAGTAAACTGTCTTCCTTTGGTAGACTTTCACACTTGGGATTTTGTGAATATGTTATATTTATTATATAAACTTCTTTTTTCAGTCACTGATCAAAATTGCCATTTTAGCCTGCAGAACTAGGCTCTTCTAGTCTGAATGTGAATGACAGTACATCTGATGACTTAACTGAAAACTGATGTACCAGGTTCCTTGAGGGTAAAGGCTTGAAAATACCTAAACTTTTCTTCAGCTGATACAGCTTAATGGAAACTTCAGAACGGTGTGTTGAACTGTTGGAACACTGGAGAAGCCACAGCTTGTGAAAAGTTACACTGAATATTCCAAGAAAACAGGTTGAAAGGAGAGTTTTGTTTTTTTGATGAGCTCTTGGAAACTTTTTTAAAAAAAAAAAAAAAATCACATTCCACACCTGTGAGTTGCTTTATGAACGGAATTTTTGTTTATTACCTATTTGTTAACATTCCAAGTACAGAAATGGTGTCCGGAAAGTTCAGATAGGGGTAACTTGCATCCCATACTAAATGTGCAAATTACCCAGAGGATGTATCGATGGACTGTTCCTCAGGACACTAGCTTGGTTAAATAGGATGCCCTTTGTAGCCCTTTTTGGCAGAGCTTTCTATTCATCTAGCCAAACATTTCTATATAATGGAAGTGCTTTTCATTTCAAAGCAAAGCTTTTGTTTATTTTGTGCATTTTTCCCCTGTTAGAAGAATTCCAGGCTTTTTTTAAAACAAACAAACATAAAAAAGGAAACTACGACAAGTACGGTGTTGTGCGATAGTTCAGTTTTGCTCCTGGGAAGAGGAGTGAGGTTTTTAATGCTATTTTCTGTCTGACCACGTAATTAAATTGATTTAGCACTACTACCTAGAGCTTAAGGTAGTATATTTGGAGAAAATGCAAAAGTAAATGTAGGATGGGGTTTTAACTGAATTCATTGTTGTGTGTTTGTCTTGCTCTTTTTTTACTTTGCCTTTTTTTTTGACATAGTTTTACCAGCTTCTATCTGTTCTCACAATTCTCCTTGTGGAATCTTTCCATTCTTTTTTAATTTTTATTATTGTTATGTCTGTGTTTACAGCAACACTTAAAACCAAACATCAGACAAAATTAAGAACCTATTCTAGTTGTGTTCAACTTGTATTAGAACAGACCTTTCATGATAGTTGTACTCGTAGGATGGAAGCTGCTGACCTGCACTGATCAAGTGTGCACTGCTGCAGCTGCTGGGGAGATCTGGTAAGTGTGGACTCTGAAGATAGAGTGTGGCTCTGGTTTTAGCACACTGAATCCAGTCCGTACTTTCTCTGAGATTTCACTTGGAAGTGAAGAGGGGAAATTTGAGAGTGGCTGAAGCCCCCTGAGATGAGCAGCTTGTCCCCATGAATTGAAGGAAAAACCGGCACAAGAAGTAGTTCCCAGTAGACCCTACATATTGTTCAGAAATACGGCTCTGAAATCTGCCTGGATCGTGGGAGGCTTGGGTAAGGAGGGGGCAAGTGGGCCAGTATGCAGTGGCCATAAAGTGGCATGTAAGGATGTTTGACCAGGCATTGCATAGCCGTGTGGGGTGGCTGGGTCCTCTGGCCTGCCCGCTCACTGCCTGCCGTGTGGCCTGGCCGGACTGGTCTGGTGCCTGCGGCTGGGTGCTCTGCTGTGCACCTCGCCACCTGCAACGCCATTCAGCAGCTATTCAGGGCCTTTCAGGAGCTCAATACTCCTGCTGTTTGTCATGGAAGAAAAATAGGCAGCTTGAGGGAATTAAGAATTACAGCAAGAAAAACCTGTTCAGTAATCAGCTGAATGCTGAGAGAGGTGAGGAGGAGGATCAAGTGGAGTGTAGCCAGCTGTATGTGTTTGCCCCTTAGCACAGCATTTGGGCATGGGCATTGATGATACCAAATCCTGAATGTGTGATCAAGCAAACACTTCTCCTTACAATTAAAGAAAGAATTTACTTGCTATACCCACTTAAAAACATTTATGACAGGGTTTTATTGGCTTTTTCACTTCTAGAAAAATAGGGGGGGGGGAAAGTCTCAGCCATGAAGTAGCCTCTGTGCAGGAGTTTGCCACAGTGTATTGACTGTCGTCTTTCTCTTCTTCCTTGCTACTTGTTCCTCTCCCATAGCCTGCCAGAACACTTCTGCTCTCTGGTCATATACTTTAAAAAGTACTGCCCATCATGAGTGGATGTTGCAATTTAGCATCTCCAGCTAGGTGGACAGAATATGTCTTTCAGCGCATACGTTCTTCTTTTCCAGGGCACATCCATGGAAAATTGTCCCTTTGGCTTTTCCTGCCCCAGCCTCATTTTTATGAACCACTCAAATGTGCATTTCCTGTACATTCATAATACACAGAAGACCAGAAACACTTAAACCCACCCCCCAAAAACCCTCAAAAATGCACCTCAACTCATTTTTCAGAAGCAATAAACAGGTTCCCAGCTCAATTTCTGACATTTTTCTCAGCTGGATGATTATTCAGGCTTCAGTTAATTCTTTAATTCAGATGATTCAAAACAAATTAGAAATAGCTGCAGGTAGCCATATGACCTGTTCCAGAAAACTGTGGGGTTTTTTCCTTTAATATTTAAAAAGTGAACTAGTATCTTCAAGTTGTGCATGCTAAGGCTCGTCTTGACTTCACATTGTTGCCTGTCTTGATTCTAGGGCTAGGTGGGGTTTTTTGGAGGGAGTGTTGTTTAGTGAGTGCAGTTACAAAGAGAGCCGTGTGCCTTTAACCAATAGTGCAAGAACAGAAGATGGAAATACATGCCTCTTTATTGATGCCAATGGCATCAATCCTAGTTGTTTACTAATATAAGTAGGTTGGGACAGACAGGATTGCCCTCTAATCGGCACAGCTGTATTGGTTTTCTTCTAACTTGTTAATTGGCTGAAGTGTTTATTAGTGTTTCACAGTATAAATGTTTTAGTTCCTCTCTTTTCTGGATGGTTCAGGGCTGAATTAGCTATGGCAAAGAGGAAATGTCTGTCAGTTGTTCTGTGATTGTCAAGTCCAGGACTTCATGGCACATACAAATTCAGATGCCTGTGGGCAGGACCTCTGGGCTTTTGGGTTAAACCCTAGTATTGGTTTCTGGAGACTGGAGCTGTATTCCTGGCTCTGCTCCAGGTTATACCCTTGAACTCTGGAATAGCCTTGGAAGAGCTGCTTCATCTGTCTAGGCTTCATTTTTTACCTCTCTGAAATTAATGTGTTGATAGTGCTCCACCTGAAAGTTTTCTTTCCAGTATTTGTTGTGAAAGTGACCTTTATATTTCCATGTCTCTTCTGAGAGTGAGCACTTTCTTTCCGCAGCAGCAGTGAGGTATTGTAGTGGTAGCCCAAGAAGCTATGTGGGACAGAAAAAAGCAACGCTTGAACTTTACCAGTCTCTTTCTAAAAAGACCAATATGAACAGGGGTTTTCTTTTAAAAGTATAGTATTAGGTAGCATGCTGAGCTGGAACACAACCTGTGCTAGACATACTGGGATGAGATAATTATCCTATTCATACCTTGTGTTTTCCCTATTGAAGGGAAAGATGACTCCTTTTGAAAAACATTTTGAGATCTCAAAATGAAAGGTGCAGGAGGGTATTGTTTGTATTGTGGTGCTTGCTGGAAAAAATTGAATACAAGAACAAATGAAATGAGAGGAAATGTGAAAAAAATGGGAAGAGAAAAGCTGCTTTTAGCCTTACAGAGTAGTCATTGATTCATGAAAGCAGAAGGATAATTCCTCATTGTACAGCTTTCAGACAACAGTTAGAATATTCACTTCCAGTTAAAGACTAGAAAAATATCAATGAACTAACAGAAGCCAAACAAAAGTCACTAAAAAAAAAAAGTTAGGGGTCTGGGGGAATAACTAATAGGAAAAGAGGAAAAAAATAGTTTAGTGAATTGGTGGAATGGAGCATGAACAAGGAAGTGACATAGCTGTCAGAATTGGAAAAGATTATAAACTCTTAGAAAAATGAATTACTTCTGTAGCTCAAATTCAGAAAGAGGATTTCTGGGGTGAAAATAGAGTTGGTTGGTGGTTGTTTTTTTTTTTCCCAAAAAGGTTTTTTTTTAAATCTATTTTTATCTGAGGAATGATCTCCTAGAGAAAATGGAAGAAGTAATTATTTTTGAGAATGCTAAACAAGGCATTAGAATATTCTGTACAGACAAGATGTTTTACAATAGCTTTCAGGCCTTCAGGCTTCATGTGGTGCAACTACCTGATTATTGTGTGTAACCATGGTCTTTAATGCTATTGGTTTTGAGGATAGTTTTACTATTTTTATGCATCTGTATTCTGCAAAGAAAAATAAACCAATTACAACTATAAAGTGCTTCTTTTCCTAGGCTTAGTATTTATTAATGACTTTTATAAAATTAATTCTGTATTCTGACTTGGAAAACTAAATGCCTCTTGCTGAAAGAAATCATGCACAGGATTTTGCATGGAACAATTATAGTAAAGTATAGTAATCTTTTTGCACAAATGCAAAATACTAGAGTAATTTGAAAGCAAGTTATACATCTAACTAGTGGCATTATATCCATTTCAGAGAGGAATAAATAGGAAGGGGACTTACTCAAGGTCAGGTGGCCTCAATAGAAAAAATGGAAGCTTTCTGCTTAACCGAAGCTCTCCAGAGAAACTAATTAAGTATTACTTTTTTTCTCCTTATGAAAATGGAGACTGGATCAGTGCTGTACTTATGACTGCATAAACTTTAATTTTCATCTTTATTCCCTAGATTTTTCACGTTTCTAGAATTTCCTTAAAGAAAACCAGAACACTAGTGCTTGCTAGGAACAGCTCAAGTGTTATTTTGCCACTGAGCTCAGTTTCATATGATGCAACTCTTCGTAAATATTAACTCGTGAAATACTGTGGCTACTCCTTTATGGAATAGCAGTGAGTTTACTGTGCGTTAAGTTAATGTGTACAGGCGCACATCTCTTGCGTACTATATTTGGCAGTCCTCCAGTACATCCCCCCTGTGTCCTGCCAAGACTAACCAGTCTGTTTGCTTCTGTTGCTCCAGGGCCATGACAGCTGGATAACCTCTCCGCTTTAAATGCAAAGGGACAACTAGTCTCAGTCTGTTTGCATCTGCGTGCTCTGGTAATAAGCACAAAGGTGATGTTAGAGCTCTGTGTTGTCTCTATTCCGTGTTTCCATCCAGAGGTCTTGGTTTGCCTTGCTCACTGAGTAGGAAAGACTCGTCAGGGGAGAAATTGTGAAAAGTACTTTTCTTTTCCTAACTGCATTGTTAAAGGGATAGGAAGTGGGGACACAAGGGCAGGATTGCATAACAGTGGTTCTTAAAAGAAAGCAGAGGACCAAAACTCACTCATAAGGCCCTAAAGGTATTGCGAACAATTGTTAAGAGTACAGCTGAGCGTGGCAATCCTGTGAATGGTACTTTGACTATTGGTCATTTATTGTTTAACTCTTTCTAGTATCTTTATGCATGTAATTATTAATATGACACAATATTTAAGCTGCACTTTGTGCACTGGATGCTATCATATTGAGCTAATGTGAATTACGAATTATTTTAAAGGTCCAATAAGCTTCTTACTAAATATGCTCAAAATGTTTTATACCCTTGCACAGATTAGTTTGGAATTAGTCTTGTGTATGAATTTAGGTGATACTTAGTTGTTCAGGGTGGGGTTTTTTCCCCCCCTTTATATTCTCATTTACTGTCTTCCAGTGCAAACCCCTCCTGTTTCCCATGCGTTTTTCCCATTTGTTCTTTGGCACGTTTCGTGTTTTGGCCTGGCCAGGGGCGTTTCTGAGATGCAGAACACTGTTTCACCCAGGCTAGCTTGTAACAGTTTGAGAGTTACTGGCTAGCTAAAGAAAGGGAGAGATGGTGATGGATCTTAAATCTGATGTTACTTCAGACTGATTCCTACTCTGCATTTCACAGTGTCTTGGGATCCAACAGTAGAAGAGGGAAGTGACACAGGCACCTGCAATCCCAAGCTCTGAAAGTGCTGATTATATGGCAGTGATGATTTGTACTGGGGCAAGAGCCAGCTGGCTGTGTGGATGTGGCTTTAGATTGCTTTCTAATAAATAACAGTTAGTATGTCTCAGCTTGGTATGAACAGGAAGTGCCATGCAGAAGAACTGTCACTCCAGAACGTGAGTCAGAAGATTAAATTAGCGACTGACACAGATGCATATATTTCAGTGCCTCCACACTTGGCATCCCTGCACAGGCAAAATGTTGTAATAACAGCTCCCCTCATATGCCTTGGATCCACAAGACAAGAGCTAGTGTTGTGATGAGTAACATACAGAAGACATAGGTGAATGGTGTTTTTAGCCTAGCAATCAATTTTTTCAGACACTTCATAGACAGGTGTAGACTGGCTTTTATTCGTGTGTCTTGGTGTTTGCAACTGCTTCTTCCACACGTGATCAGTGACTGGCGCAAGCTCCTTGCCATATCTGTTAATTGGCAAGCTTGCCTCTCTAAAATATTTTTCTTTTTCCTCATGTAAATTGTGAACTCATTGGCCAAGAGAAGCATCTTGCCTTTGAATGAGCCCTCACAGAGAAATGGTTGTTTCAAGACCTTTATTGGGATGAATATACAATACAAGACTCTTCTCGTGTATTTCTGAAGAGAAGGGCAGCATTTATTTGGGCAAATCCGGGTCCTGATCTAGTTAAGGAACTGCACAGGCAGATCACTGGGATTTTAATAACGCTTGAGGTGACAAAGCTTTACCCACACAGCCCTAATTGTGAGATGAGGTCACAAGTAGCAATTTGGTGTCTTGTTTCCAGTGAAGGAACTTATGTTCAGTGTCTTCTGTTGCTGGTTTGGGCTTGCTCTTTTTTTCCCATTGACCATTTATGAACTGGTGGCACAGAAACATCCAATGTCCATTATTCTAATTGTTGTCCCATTTCTGCATAAAGGTGATTTCTTGATTTCTGAGTCGCATCCAAAAGCATATAGACTCCTTTTATTGCCATGACAACAGCAAGGCATGCCAATGTTAGCAATGTCTGCTGGGAAAAAAAGCCAGTGAAAGCAAAACAGAGTTATGCAAAACTGAGATATTTCATATATAAATCTGATTTTCTGTAACGATCCAAAATTATCTTGCATTGTAGAGAAGTCATTAAGAACAAGCCCTAGATAAATAGCATAGTCTAATGCGGAACGTTGAGTCCTGTCCTAGCCACTGCATTACAAAAAAGATCTTGCAAAAATAGTGAGAGTGGAATTGGTCATAGCCCTGGTATAATCTGGTCTGAATCAGAGGAAGATAAAGAGTTAAATGTGGTTACTAAAAAGAAAGGATAATTACTAACAGTTCTAGAGAAAGAACGACTGGATGTTAAAGTGCACATTGTCCTTTCATTATCATGCTGTTCTTATCATTGCCTAAGATTAAAAGTACATTTGATGGGATTACATAACAATACATTTAAAACTAATAAATAATGCAGCAACTTGTATAAAATAATAGGAAATCATTGATGTAAAACAGGTCTTGGAGAGCTGAATGGTAGAGGAAATCTGCATTAGTCCAAGTGAAGCTGGAAAGGAGGAAAGCCATCGGGTGGGACTTGAGAGATCTGCAGTCAGCAGGAGGGATTATTTCCATTTTAAAAAGAGGTGGGAGTACAGAGCTGATGGAGGTGGTATTGACAGCCTCCTTTCCCTTGAAACCTGCACGATCGTGTGGGCTTTCTCCTGGCCTCCCTCTATGCTTTGAAGCTAAGATGGAGATGGTCTTGGAAATAGATGGATTAGAAATAGAAATTGAGCATGAATATCCTGCAGTCAGGGGCAT
>NW_010557738.1:265-3801 GCF_000687285.1 Phaethon lepturus | reverse complement strand
CTGCTGAACAAAAGAAATTTGTAGGCTTTGAAGACTTCTGCTTATGCTTGTGGTGAAGGAAGGGGACAGAATGAATGATGTTGTCCACTGAGAAGCTGAGATTCAAGTTTTCCAGGCCTATGTCTGGGATTCACCCATAAAACTATCTTCAACTTTTTTTGTCATTTTCACCCTGTTAATATGTAGCTGCAGATGGTTGGAGGGCTGATCTTTCCGCTGATGTGTCCTCAGGGTACCCGAAAGCGTGTCAGGAGCCTCTGCAAATTCCAAAGGATGGAAGTGCTACGTTTTCATTTAATGATTGTTTGACTCTCAAATGAGGTGGCTGATTTCTAGTGACAGCCATAGGCAGTGTCAGAGCAAATGTAAATCTCGTTCCCCTTATTTATATCCTTATTTTTAGGCCTACTGGTATTGCTGTAGACTAGGATGCTGTGGCTTCATTTGGGTTCTCAGGAACTTGACAGTACTTGGCTGCTTAGTACCAGGAGATGGAATAGGCCTCCTCATCCTGCATCACTTGCCATCCTGGGTTTTCTTTGAGTCGGGGAGGTCCCAAGTGCCAGCTGGCTGTAAATGCAGACAGTAGCTCAGGCAGTGTAGCCCCCAGTGAGTGGGGGCTCCAGCTCTAAAAGAGCCCTCCTGGACTCCCAGAGAAACTGGGGAAGTCACTTGACTTCTACATGCTGTTTAAGACTTATCAAAGATTGCAGTTAATATCAAACATTAACAGTTGCTATCTAATAAACAAGCTTCATGTGAGAATTCAAAAAGATAAGTTGCAACGGTCCTTTGGGACATTGACAGCATTCTATGGCCTTGGGTATGACAAACTGGGTTTTCCTTTTTCTTGTTGTTGTCTCTCTTACCCCGACCTTTAGTTGGCAGCATGCTATTTCACAATAGTAATGATTGGAAATTATGTAGCAAAGATTTTTTCAAGGCTTCTTAGAGAAACAGGTACTTTGATTAAATAGTCTATATTATACTCATCATGTATGTTTAAAAAGGTCTATGTTGTGAAATGATAGGAAGACTTTTAATTGAGAACACTACTATTAATTTGCTTCCTTGATTCTTCTTATGTTCTTAGCACCTCAGGTTGTGGTCTGAAGAGCGGCTGCATAATGTCTGCAGTCTAACTTAAGATTCTGAGATCAGTGAGCCTCTGAAACGGGCAGATACATACGCACATAGCCACATTGCAAGATGAGAGTCCCAGACTCTCAGCATATATTGCCAGGTGATTGATGGGCTGTGTCAAGACTTGACAAACAGAACAACAAAACCTTGCAGCTTTATGAACTTAGTATCTAAGTGTACATAACTTAAAAACATTAAACATTTGCAAACATAAGAAATCCCTTGAGAATTGTACAACACTTAGTTGCTGGTGGAGCCTGCAAACCATGAACACCTGCAGTTAATGATAAGGTTTGTCTTCATGCTGTGGTTAACCTAAGTATGTGGGTGTGGGGCATGTTAGCATGTTGAAGAGCACTGCTTATTGTGTCTGTTTATTCTGCTTTCTGTTCTGTGGAATGGCAGGTGTGCTGGGTATTTCTGAACAGAATGTATTTTGATGTATCTGTTGATTTTTTAAGTTTATTTCTTACACAGCATCCTTTCGCTGGCATATTTTAAATACTTAAAGAATGATTTAAAATGTTTTTGGGGATGTTTGTTTGCAGAGGTGGTCTCATCAACAAAAAAGCTGCTGATTCACAGCAGAGTTTGACTAGGGCTTTAGACAAAAGATTAGCTGGTGCAGTTAGGGGTACAAAACTGAAAAACCTGAGGACTTCTTGAACAAAAATGGTTTGTATTGACCATTGTTCTGCAGGTTGATATTATGTGGGTAAGTTGCTAACAGACTTTTTTTGGTCTGTGTTTTTTATCTTGGTTGGGTCAAAGACTATTCGCCAAGCAAGGCATTTGGGTTTTATTCTGCTGCGAAGAATTATGAATCCATGAGTAGCCTTTTTGGGGGACATAATAAAGAGCCGTGAATAGCTGGGATCTGCCTCCAAAGTTTCCAGTGTCATTTGATCTAATTTTGGTTGGAGCTTGTGTCATGAAATGCAAAAGCTCCTATTCAACCCTTAGTAAATCCCCTAATCACTTTATACCTCAGAATAAACCGTTAAGGATATGTGGTTTGGGCTGAGAGCGGGGCGTATACTGAGGAGAGGTGCAGTGAAGATGGGCTGTAGGACAAGGATGTAAGAATGGAAACACCGGTTCCTCGGTACAACGTCTCTGCGGACAGCCATCAGCAGATGCCTAGGGACGAAAAGACAAGAGCGAGCACATAGTGATGTGTCCCCAAATACTCTATGGCCTTCACTGGTCTGCAGGTCAGGGCATTTTTCAATCGGAGGAGATGTCTTTGGTAATCTGTAATGGATTTTTTTTTTTTCTTGTGTTTCTGCAGTCCCTTTTGAGTCCAGGTAAATTTTTGCTACATAGTGTCCTGCAGCAAGGTGTTCTACAGCTTAATTATGTGTGTATGAAGAAGTAATCGTTCTTTTGCTTGTTGTGAATTGGACATTTACTAGTTCAACTAGTTAGCCTCTAGCTCTTCTATTGGAAGAGACAGTAAACAATTGTTCCCTGTTCACCTATTTCATGTCACTGATCTTTGCAAACCTCCATTATATTCCTACCTTGGGCTGATATATCCAATTATGTGCAAGTGCTCCTTGCACAGAAGTTTTGCTCTTGCTTCTCATGTCAGTTTTCTCCTTTATTTAATGAAAGTCATTAACAATGTATACTAATTCAGTTGTGTGGACCGCAACCAATTGATGTGGGTATAACTGAAATTTCTGGTTTGCTTCTTGCCAGTGTGGCCTCACTGATCTTACTTGGCACGTCATTGTTGCTGCTGCCATCTTAGCCTGTAATTCAGTCTCAATGGTATGCCTTTCTTATTTTAGACCCGGAATTTCAGTCCCCTGTGACACTTATACTTGTTGTTAGCTTGTTTTGCTTAAGCCAAAGCTTTCTTCTTCAATATACTCCTGCTCATCCACTGAGGTGACCCGTTTTGCTTTTTCTGCATGTGTTCCACCCCTGCATACGTCACCCATTTCTCTTCCTTTCACTGACTTTCCAATACATGTTTGATCAGTATCCTCATCTAAATTAGGTATTTCATTCCCCTAACCTGTTCTTTAGATTGCTTTTATGCAAAAACAGCTGCCTGCTCTTCCATGCACTTTAAAAAAACAAATAAACAACCATTTTGGTCATGTCTTCATTCCCAATGCCAACAGCCTGCTTCCATTTTGACTGAGGAAAAGCCATCCCTGCTGCACGTGCTGCCCCTGCTCCAGCCCTGCCCTGGGTGATGGGTTTAGGTTCCTCTTCCTTCTGCACATCGATGTTGTTTCCCCCCGCCCCCGTTTCTCGATACACGCTCTTGCCAGCACTGTCGGGAGCCTCTTTGCCTCACCAAGCTCCTGTGGGCTCAGCAACAGGCGCCCGAGGTGCAGCCCCGCTGCCTTGGTGCTGCAGGCACACCTGCACCGCAG
>NW_010557738.1:0-234 GCF_000687285.1 Phaethon lepturus | reverse complement strand
CCCTCCACCGAGGGAACGGGGGAAACCAGCTGCTCTGGCCCCTGTCGCTCTGGCGGAGCTGCTGCAGGCCTCACGCGGGCGAGGCGGTGCGTTCCCTGTGCCTGCCCACGGCCCCTCTGCTCGGCGGCTGCTTTTCAACGTGTCTAACCGGGGCGAGGAGCCCTTGCGGCCTTCCTGCTCGGCCGCGGCCGCTGGGCGGGCTCTTCTGCCCGCGGATCTGGGCTGCCGGCCGCT
>NW_010557737.1:0-1168 GCF_000687285.1 Phaethon lepturus | reverse complement strand
TGTCCCTGCTCGCTGCAGGGGGGTGGACTAGGTGGCCTTTGAAGGTCTCTTCCAGCCCAAACTATTCTATGATTCCATGATTTCGACAGGTCCTCAAAAATCCAGAAACAGTAGATAAAAACCGGTGATAAAACCCAGCCCAGCAGAGCAGCCAGGAGCGGAGCAGAGCAAGGCTGGCTTGTCTCAAAGGGGTGAGCTGGCTAAAATGGGGATAAAAAGAGATAAATAGAGGGCAGGAGATGACAGCCTGCCCCGATTTTGGCGTTTCAGCCTTGCGCCCATACTGCCTGCGCTTTGTCACATCAAGGTGTTCCTCCCACCCTGCCCGCACCACCCTCCCCGCACCCTGCCCACCCCCGCTGCCTGCCCCTGCCAGCGCGGCAGAGACGTGGCCTTCGGCCCGGAGCCAGGCAGAAAGCAGCTTCTCCATGAAAACTTGCTAAAGTTTCAAAGTTATTTTTATCCCACGGGTTCTGAAAAGAAGCACATTTTTCTGCTTTTTTCCCCCTGATGTTTATTAGAAAGCTTTGGAGAGGGAATCTGCTTTCCCTCACCCGCCTGCCGCTCGCTCTCTGCCATTGCTTCCCTTTTCTCTGCTTTTTGTTTTATTTCACTGATGAAAAGGGACAGAAAGTAGCTGGGAAAAAGAAGAGGATGTAGAAAACCCTTTTAAGTTTAGTTTCAGTTGCATCAAAGCGTTCACAAACTCCTTAGAGGTGTGCTCTGCGCTCACAACCTCCCCGTGCATCCACCTCACTCGTTATTCCCTTTATTCCCATTATATTCCCATTATTCCCACTATTCCCCTGTTCTGAGCATTTTAAAAAAAAAAAACAAAACCCACAACTTTCTGGCAGGGCAGGAGTGCCTTGGGAGGGCTGGCTGCCCCACCGCGCTCCCGGCAGGCAGAGTTGGGTTTCCGGGGCCTCGGATGCTCCTCCGACATCGCGTCGGGATCGCTCCTGCCATAGAAATCCTCCCGTTTAAACGCCTGACGGCGGCTAGAAGCAGCTTTCTCCTGGTTTCATCTAACCTAGTTAAAAAGAGGAGTAATGTCCCTGGAGAGCTGTAATAAAATTAACTTGCCACTCAAAAAGAAGCCGATGATTTATGATCGCTTGTGATAGATCCTCTTAGTCTTCTTCCCAGAAATCCCCCAGCGGCCTCT
>NW_010557736.1:25575-30936 GCF_000687285.1 Phaethon lepturus | reverse complement strand
GAAGGACAACACTGGGTCCCACCAAGGGGAGGTTTCGCTGGGGCGGTCTCCAGAGCGATGTTGAACGAGCTGTCAGATATTCAAGTCCAAAAAACAAAGGGATGCTGTTTTGTTGGGGCAGGGAAGATGATATTTGGAAGCTTGTCCCTTTAAATGCTGCTGGAAGTTATTTTTAGGACACTTGCTTAAAATATGTATCTGAATTTCTTTATTTTTATCAGAAACTTCATTATACATTTTACTCGCGCAGCTACGTTTCACATCCCCCCGACCGCTCAAGAACAAAACCGCCGCGGTTTCACGACCGCATGCTCTCCTCACGTCTGTTTTCTCGCCCCTCCGTTGTGGGACAATTGGATTTTCCCAGCCTTTAATATTTTACCAGTCTCGAGGGAATGAGCAAGTCTGGAGGAAAAATGCGGCATAAATCACAAATCAATATAAGACGAGCAGCCAAGGTGCTACCGCGGGATGTGCGGCTGAATACACAATCACAGCTTGGGGAATTGGAGATGTCACCGCTGTCAAGTATTTACAAGTATTAATAGTTTATACTTGATAGTTTTCTCCCACCTTAGCTGGATTGCAAGGCTTTTATAGCAACGAAGGAAAGGTTTATATTCCATCTTTTAAATTGCAACTGCCACGTATACGTATTTTAAAAAAGCAGCAGGGCATTTGCAAGCATCCTGGGTGGAAAAAGGACAAATGAGGGAAAAATCAAGCTATCACCACGCTACGGATTCGAGGCAGGGAAAACTAATGCTGGCAATGCATGCGCACGCAAAAATTCTCTGAAGTTGTTCGCATATATACTCATGCTTTGGGTAAGAAGCAGCAGGTTTTCAAGGGAAAACCCCCCCGAACAGCACAAGCACAGCAAAGTTTAATCGGAGGGGAAGGCCTCGACGGGATTTAGCTTAAAACCAGCACTTCCATTTCCGTTCTCAGCTCCAAGAACCAGATGGAGCCAGGCTCTGTGTTTTGACACAAAGATGAGAGCCAATACATATCTACATCTATATATCAGTATATATATGTATACGTGCCAAGAGAGACAGACATACACACATGTATCTCTCTATCGTAAACTCATCTTTCGCACACAAATACCCAAACCTCGTGCGTATGCCAACGACCAGCAGAGCTGTGATTGCCTGCCATCACTCCGTCTCCCTGAAAATCCAACCACTGATGATCAGTTCAGGAGCAGCGTCCAACGCCGGCCACCACCGATGACACCAGAGTGACACAACCAACGCCTGCTTCTCCTCGGGGCCAGCTTTGCCTCCCAGGCTTCAAGCCCAGCCGGCAGCCTGCTAAGGACAGGCAGCACGAGCGGGTTTAACGCTGACCTGCAAGAACCTTCCACTTGCGCTTGGACAGCAGGACAGCATGAGGAGCAGCGCATGGAGACGACCACGCGAGCCTCACAGAAGTCTGCTTTGGCAGGGAGTGAAGGTCATGAAGCTCAACTAGGCAGGACAAGCAGGGCTGAGCTAATCACCTGCCATGTCTCAACACGGTGATACAGGGTCACAGGCAAATACAGAATCACAGAATATCTCAAGTTGGAAGGGTCCCATAAGGATCATCAAGGTCAACTCCCTGCATCATCCCTGGTGAGGACAGACAAACCCATGGCATGTAACTCAGTGGTCTCCCTCAGTTTGCTATAAGAAAATGGATTGGATACCTGTCTAAATTGCCAGAGAAAAGCTTTTTTTCACCAAGATACTCTTCTAAGAGTATCTTAGAAACTTACTCTAAGAGTATCTTACTCTTCTTTGCTCTTCTAAGCAACTGCCTTATTCTACCGGTGGCTTGAACACAATTTAGCTATACTCCTGTTGCAGTAACAAGGAAGGATCATAGAAAGCAAAGCCACGATCCTCTCGATGAGTCTAACAAACCATTATAACCAGCTCTGCATCTCTTCTGCCAGCTGCCATGAACATCCTCCTGCAATATTTAAGTCACACCCGCAGTTACTCATCTAAATACTTGGAGAATTAGTCCTAAAGTTCCCTGTTCAAAAACAGATTGCAGATTTATCCCTTCACTCCAGTCAAAAACAAGAGTTACCTTGGTCCCAGGATCAGCAAAGGGTACGGGGGCAACGCTACCTGCTGTTGTTGCTCTATGTCAAGATGAAAGCTCTTCCTGCTTGCTTTCTCTGAGAAATACTCAAATCATGACGTTACTTTTTGCTGAGCAACAGAAAATCCATAGGCAAGTCAGAGGATGTGGAGGGTGTGGGTCACCCAGGGCTGGCCCAGGGGGGCCAGGAAAAGACCAGGATAAAAATGATGAAGGAGGGGAGCCAGAAGGAGAAAACTCATCTCCCTGTGGCAAACCCAGCATCCCCACGGACACGCACCGCTCCGGGACCACCGGCTCTACCCTCAGGCTCTATTGGCAGTATCAAACCATTCCATTCCCAGCAAACCATATCAGATTTTAAAAATACACCCTCCCTTGCAACTTCTACCTTCCAAATAGTTCATGTGGAAGAAAACTAGGCAGGAAGGTTTGGTTTTAGTCCAACTTCTTCGTGCAATTTTGATGAAATTCTAAAAGAAAGTGGAGAAACTTCAAGAATTTTCTGTTTTCCCGTTCCAGAGTGTGACCACTAAGGCACATACCCACCAGAAGTCCAAGGGCTACATACTTTAGCACAATATTTCCTTTTCTCATCATTATTCTTCAACTAATCTTTTAAGCATCCATAGTCCTTAATTTTCTACCATCGTTATAGCTGTGCCACATCCATCTCCAAAACCAACCAATAGAAACAGTCAATGAATTTTAAAAATCTAGAGCTCTAATAGGATTAGTGGTACTAAAACAAGTCCAACTCATCCATTAAAAAGCAATCAAACGCTTTTTTTGTAGCGGTTGAAATAACTTCTCCCTGGTTTAGCTGCAGAAAGCAGCACTGCGTACAGTCAGGAGGAAGGGCTGCCCCATGCACGGACCCGCGGCGTCGCTGCAAGCTCTGAAGATCACTCACGTATGGGAAGGTTCATTGCTTTATGAACTTATACATTAGTTTAAGCATCTAACCATCTTCAAGGTCTTTCTCAAACACTTTCATACCCATTGCTCACCCCGAAAGAAACACAACCCTACAGGCTGCAAAACGCAGCACGCAAAGCACCAAAAATTTGGTGGCTGACACGTGCCGAACTCAGCCCACCTCCTGCTTTATTATAGTCTGTATGTATGAAATGACATACTGCGTCTTCCACAGCACCTCCTCCTCATCCAGCGCTCAGGAGGGGCTCAGCTCCGTGAAGTGGGGACGTGACGGGGGAGATCCCAGCCGTAAGGCTCCGACCGAAGGCGATCTTTCTCCGGGGACACCCTCCACAGGTTCCATATCCTCATTTCCTCCCTTCCCCTCTCCTCTCCGCAGCTCGGGGCCAGGAAATGCCTCTTCCTCCTCCTCGTCCTCCTCCTCGTCTTCTCCTCCTCTCCCTGCATCCACCACATGCAGGCAGCTGCCTCCTGCCTGCCCTGCCCCAGCGCACGGGAGGCATGAAACGGGCTCAGAGAAAACAGAAACCATGGAAATTTCAGCTGTATGGCTTTTAAAAGTTTCTAATGGAAAAGCACAAACCCAGCCCCTTTTCGCAGGCCTCTTCTTGAGCACGTCAAGGCAGATCTGCATTTCGGGAGCAACAACAGACACAAAGACAGGCTCCTCGCCAAATATCAAGTCCTCACTTCAAACCATATGGGAGGCAGCACAACAAAACTGCCTTGAAATAATTCCAGGGACTTCTGCCTGCATTGAAACACCAGATAATAGACTAAGTATAATATACTAATTATAATAACTGTAAAAATATACTGTGTAACATAACAGTGCATTAAAATACCTTTCCCAGAAATGCCTGGGTATTCCAGAACAAAGTCAGGGAGAGAAAGAAAAAAAAAAAAGAAAAGCCATATGAATACAGTGAGGACCTAAAGAAATAGAACAAATAGGTGAAGTTTAATACAAGTACAGGGAAATGGAGAATCCTATAAAGAACAGCGTTTCACACAGGTAACAGCAAAAGGTGTCTATCAGATTTACAGCAGCGACATAGGACTGGAAGGGGTATTGAGAAACACCAAGAGTACCCACACCACCCCTGACGCCGGCTTGACAAACCCTCTCTTGGAAACGCTCCTTCCAGGTGTTCGTGCTCTAGGAGTCCCGCGCTTTATAAGCAGAGTTATTCTCAATGCCCGGATCATTTTCTGGCTCCAAAGCGGAGGGATTGCCCCCTGCAGAGACCAGGAAGAATTGGCCACCTTTTTTCTACACAAAAACCTCCAGCATATTGGAAAACGCTGGTCACATCTTCTTAATCTTTTTTTTTTTTTTTTTTTTTTTATAAAATTTGCTTCTTTCACACTTCCTAGGTTGCCGGGTGCTCCTCACAAGTCTCCAAATGCCTTCTGTCTTTTTGAGTACGGTGCCCAACAAAACCCCACGCATAAAGGGGAAAAATACCGGCTGTGTAAGTTCTATACAAAGTACATCCCTGGTACCTGGTGTATCTCCTACGTACAGTATGCTTTAGGGGATACCTAAAGTTTGAGCTATTATGTTGCCATTTGTCCTTCACAATGTGAAAACCCAACCAAAATTTGTCTTGTTGAAGCACTTTAGCTTGAGACAATACATGTTCCAAAATCTACAGGATTTTGGATCACACACAGCTACGCTGCCCCACGTACATCAGTACCCATCACCAGCACGCAAGATTATTTACTAGATTTTAGAAATATGTCAGAGCATTTTTTTTCCACGGTAATTTTGAACTTGACATCAAAAAGCAAGCTACCCCGGGAACGTAGCAGTCATCCCCACTTTTCACTACAGCATCAAACTACCACCCACTTGCCAAGCAACAAACAGAACAAAAAATTGTCATTTGTATTCAAACCGTAGTTTTGCTTTTAAACAACCCATCCCACACATGATAGTGCAACCAAGAAACCCCAGGCTTAATATAACTCTGAATGTTTGATCGAACATTTATTGCTTTTTGCTCTTAAATCTCACATCAGGAAAACACACCTTGCTATTAGTCAGATAAACACAGAATTAAAACCCTTAGTAACTGACTTTTTTCTGCAGAAATCTGGCCCCTCATCAATACAGACCTTCACATGTCCTGTAGCTTTTTAATGACATCGCAATGCAATTTCTCGCTTTACCTCATCTGCAATTATTTACCAAAGCAGTGCATAACCAAGCCTCACAAATACTAAAATTGTGTATTAAACAGTGCTTGGAAAACAACGAAGAGCCAAGCAGGGGGATTTCTGCAGCCAGCAGCTCTGCGGGTCTTCGGAGCCGGA
>NW_010557736.1:21263-25539 GCF_000687285.1 Phaethon lepturus | reverse complement strand
AAAACAACCCAAAAAGCAAGTTACAGCTGCCCGAGCCCACCTGCCAAACCACTGCCGCCCCCGGCGGGTTCTGCCGGCTGGAGCAAACACCGGATCCCTGTGGGAATCCCTCGGGAGCCAACACGTCTCCATGCCTGCAGGGTTGGGTTGGTGGCCCCTCCGCACAGCTCCGACCCCCCGGCCACCCCCTTGGCACCCCGCGGTCACTCGGCCCCACAGCAATGGTGGGACCCCACGGTCTCACAGCTGGCGCAGGCAGCGTATCGGCTGTTTTGGGGCCACTTCAGGTAAAATTCTGAGGGCTTTTTTTCCCCCCCAAAGATTTCCACTGAACCGATTGCCTACTCTGCTGCTTGTGTGAGAGCGGGAAACTAAATTAACATACTCACGTCAAGAATGGCACCGAGCTCACCGGTCCCCCTGCACCGGGCTCAGCATCGCTACAAGCAGCCCCCCGCTGCATTTGGTTCCACGGGCTGCAAAGCAACAACCCTCGTGCTCCCCAAGCCGGAAACCTCCGAGGAGCAGGTCGGGCATGGGCTCAGCCAGGACTGCAGCGTCCCGGGGAGCCGCGGAGAACCTGGGGCAACCCCCAGCCCACCGCAGCGTTACAGACCACCGCTCCCAGCCTTCGGCAACCTGACTTAGTTCTTGAACGACTCCCTATACGTTATACGTACGCCTCAATAGCTGCGCACGTCTGACTGCACGGCATCGCTGCGGGTGTGCAAAGCGTGGGGGAAACAACGCCGAAGGGACCGTGCGAACCTGGAAAAGCAAAGGCAAAGTCAAACCCACGGAAGCTCTGTAAAGTGGGTCCCCAGCGCCCTCGGTTTGACACACCCTCCTGCCCCGGGTAAAACGCTTCGCCAAGGGACGGTACAAGTCAGAACAAAAATATTGTCCCACAGCTGCCACGCAGTTCGCTGCACTTCAAAATTACAACACCGAGATGCTTTCTGGAGACCAGCCGCAGCGATCGGGAGCAGCGCAAACACAACCCATGACAGGGCAGTCCCGCACCGTGCCATGGTCCCACCATGCCAAGACCCCACCGCCGCGCCGTGCCGGGTTCCCACCACGCCAAGACCCCACCGCCGCGCCGTGCCGGGGTCCCACCACCACACCATGCCACGCTGCTCACTCAGCAGAGCTGTGCCTTTGCTCTTGGACCACTCTGTCACACAGCCCATCTCTGTGCTCGGCATGACTCGTTAGGTAGGAATCAGGCGTTATCAAGCATTAGTAACACCCAGAACTTCTCATTTTCACTATTTTTCAGACTGGCCCAGTCCGCATTGCCCACACCAGCACCTAACACAACATTCGGGCATTTTAGGATCTAGAAAGCCTGAAGGGGTGTTAGAAGGCTTAGGCAGGAGCTCAAAGCTACAGTCCACTGCCACAGCTCCTTTTTCCCCAGTATTACTCATGAAGGAAAAGAAAATACACTATATATGTACGTTAAAAGCAGTGCTGGAACATTTGCAATGGCCTGAGTGTCATTAGGAAGTGGGAAAAAACCACATTAAATGAACTGATTTAAATAACCCCTCTTTGACATGCTCTAAAGAGGGTAACTTCTCATCCCCACGTCCTAAAAGACGTACAAACAGCGGCCCAGGGTGGACAACATGGTAGCCTCCAGTCCACAGTAGGTAAGACGCTCCACACACAGACTTTGCATGGCGCTGGCCGTGACCTTTGCAGCCCAAATCCTTCATGCAAACACTGCCATTCACCTCATGCAGACAGATCTGGTCTTCTTGATTACTTTCCTTCCTTTCAGAGATTTAGAAAGGAGTAGAGGGAATAAGGCACACCGTGATAAGCATCTTAATACTGACACAAATCACACACAGGGGAAGCTGAAGCATATAAATAAATAGACTGGATAAAAATAACAGAATGAACATCAGCACCAACTTTGGTTGGTGGCCAAGACTGGCTGGAAAACCCTCTCAGCCATGCGAATTGCCATCTCTGGCCTCCTGTGAGCACTTCTGATCAATAAACTCATGGCTGGTGCTATTATTCCACTACATTTGGAATCCACGACCTTTGAGGGAACCTGAATTTGTAGCGGGGGGTGAGGGGGAAGACCTTTTTCAAAATGAAAGGGACTTTCTCAACATGAGGTGAAAAAGGTACATATGCATTTTTTCCTCTTGCAGTCTCATGAATTTATTTTAATCGCTTCCTTGACATAGTTATTCTGCAGGTTTCTCAACTGCCTGTCAAAAACCATCAGCAGGTCCTTTCTGGCTCTGCTGCCAGGTCTGACTGTGCCACCTACTCAAGTGGACAGTTCAGTTCTCCACCTTCTTGCCCCCATGTCCATCAGAAACATCTGCTGCACCACAACAGGAATTTTATGACTCAGCTCTAGAAAACAGAATTGACTTTAGCTGTGACTCCAACAACATACAAACTATTGGCTAAACTCCATTTTAGCTGTCGATGGTTAACTGCTAACTGGCACTAACTAGAAATGGCGACTGACTGGCAGCCAGGGGTTTGGACAGGGCTGTCCGAGGGGATATGCCTCCTTACCGGCGGCTCCATACAGTCTGCACAGAGCCCAGCCAGACCCACTGAAAACACGCAAAGGATGGCATCTACCAGATCTGCTTCACGCATTGGAAAGTGAGATGTTTAAGCATGGACCAGCCACGTATGGTCCCTTTAGGGCTAGAACAGCCAAGGACCTCCACATCCTCGTGGATGGAAGAAGACTCCTTCCATCACCTCTGGCAATGCCTGTTTCTCTCTAGTGACTATATTAAAGTATGAGCCAAGATCCTGGCCCAGACCAGTGGGCACCGGAAGCCTCACTCAGAGGCGAGAAGAAGGTTTTTGGGGGTAAGCTGAGCCTGCTTCTGAGTCGTCACCACCGCAACACAGAACCGCACTAGTACAGGCACAAGGAGCACAGAGAGCAGATGGGACTGGCAGTCACTGAACTACGGAAATTAAAATGCCCCAGTGCCGCTTTTACCCAGCCCGTTTCCAGCGAGGACTTTGCTGCAAAGGGCCTGAAGGGAAAATGGGCTGGTGCTGCCCGAGAGAGCAGGTACGAATGCCACAGGCAGCTCCCATCGTCGCGCCGCGTCACGCCTGGCTGCGCTGGGGCAAGAGGCGCGAGGGCTCCCAGATGGGGCAGAGGCTGCTTAATTCAGCACTGTCACAGAAGTGAGGAATGAAAACAGCCTCAGCAGAAGCCATGAGCCTCTTGGCAGGTTAACAGCTCTGAATCTCAGCAGCAGCAAGTTGTGCCCGACAAAATAACGACCCACCAGCGCTCTTTGCAAAGGAGGACGACAAACCGACCGCCGTGGCTTGGAAACCTCCTCCTGCAGCACTGAGTAGCCTATTTAGAAAGTCTTAACAGCTTCTCTATCCCCTCCATCCTCTCCAAAGTCAGTGTCAGCATCTTAGGCCATCAGGTCCTTCTCTTCTCTGCCTCACTGCTGCTGCTCACGCCTCTGCTTGCGTCAAAGGGCTCTCTGCGCAGCCTTTCCATCCTGGCTCGTGTCAGAAGCCGAGTGATGACCGATGCCCAGCGTGCCAAGTCACCGCTGTGCTCCCATGCTGCTAAATCCAACACCTACTGCTTCCCTCAATAAGGCTCTGTCAGCAATTTAAGCTCCTATCGGTACATTCAGTGGAGAATCATAAATTGGATTTTTCTCATCCTGTCATGCTTCCATTCCTCCTTGTTTTCTCTTAACAACTTGTCCAGCTTTAGCTGTAAATGAATATTTAAGTTTCTAGTGAATAGGTTACTGCCAGAGGGACAGCTTCTCCCTGAAGAGGTTAGTTTAAAATTGGCAAGACTCCTTAAAGCTGAATTTTTAGTTGAAGCTACAAATCTAATAACTGAGGTCAAAAAACACTGGTTATTCATCTCCATGAGCAGCATGCCCACCAACGTAATGTTATTACAGTCCCGTGAGAAGTCATTTTACAGGGTAAGGCAGGCTTCAGTGCTGCATTCATCTTTGGAGAAGTCTCTCTGCACCCCACACTCGTTTTGTGTCTCAGCACTTGTCCCCACATGCAGGGCCCGTCTCCAGCACTGCCTGCCAGGGAAGAGGAGCTGGGTCTAGTGCTCAAATCGCTTCACACTCACCCCAGGAGAGGGGTCCTACAGGAGAGTCTGGTGAGCCACAGAAAGGGTGCTCCCAGGGACCCCCAGGTGGGCCAGGCAGAGCTCCCTTCCCCGGAGAGGGGAACAGGGACACACAGGGACTTCAGGTGTTGCAGGTTGCCACCT